>NW_022633896.1:0-4725 GCF_010015895.1 Lontra canadensis
ACATAGTGCTATTTTCAACTTTTTTAGGAACCTCCACACTGTTTTCCAATGTGGCTGAATAAACTAGCATTCCCACAAAAAGTGTAAGAGGGTTCTCCTCTATCCATGTCCTCTCCAACATTTGTTGTTTCTTGTCTTCTCACATTGTTTTAAGCTTTTATTTATTTATTTATTTATTTATTTATAATCACTTTTTAAATTTATTTTCAGTATAACAGTATTCATTGTTTTTGTACCACACAAGAACTCCATGCAGTCCGTGCCCTCTCTAATACCCACCACCTGCTTCCCCCAACCTCCCACCCCCCACCTCTTCAAACCCTTCAGATTGTTTTTCAAAGTCCATAGTCTCTCATGGTTCACCTCCCCTTCCAATTTCCCTCAACTCCCTTCTCCTCTCTAACTCCCCTTGTCCTCCATGCTATTTGTTATGCTCCACAAATAAGTGAAACCATATGATAATTGACTCTCTCTGCTTGACTTATTTCACTCAGCATAATCTCTTCCAGTCCCGTCCATGTTGCTACAAAAGTTGGGTATTCATCCTTTCTGATGGAGGCATAATACTCCATAGTGTATATGGACCACATCTTCCTTATCCATTTGTCCTTTGAAGGGCATCTTGGTTCTTTCCACAGTTTGGCGACCATGGCCATTGCTGCTATAAACATTGGGGTACAGATGGCCCTTCTTTTCACTACATCTGTATGTTTGGGGTAAATACCCAGTAGTGCAATTGCAGGGTCATAGCGAAGCTCTATTTTCAATTTCTTGAGGAATCTCCACACTGTTCTCCAAAGTGGATGCACCAACTTGCATTCCCACCAACAGTTTAGGAGGGTTCCCCTTTCTCCACATCCCCTCCAATACACGTTGTTTACTCTCTTGCTAATTTTGGCCATTCTAACTGCTGTAAGATGATATCTCAATGTGGTTTTAATTTGAATCTCCCTGATGGCTAGAGATGATGAACATGATTGTCTGTTTTGTGTGTGTTGAGTTTGAGGAGTTCTTTATATATCCTGGATATCAATCTTTTGTCTGTACTGTCATTGGCAAATATCTTCTCCCATTCCATGGGTTGCCTCTTTGTTTTCTTGACTGTTTCCTTTGCTGTGCAGAAGCTTTTGATTTTGATGAAGGCCCAAAAGTTCATTTTCGCTTTTGTTTCCTTTGCCTTTGGAGACATATCTTGAAAGAAGTTGCTGTGGCTGATATCGAAGAGGTTACTGCCTATGTTCTCCTCTAGGATTCTGATGGATTCCTGTCTCACGTTGAGGTCTTTTATCCATTTTGAGTTTATCTTTGTGTACGGTGTAAGAGAATGGTCTTCTACATATAGCTGTCCTGTTTTCCCAGCACAATTTATTGAAGAGACTGTCTTTTTTCCACTGTATATTTTTTCCTGTTTTGTCGAAGTTTATTTGCCCATAGAGTTGAGGGTCCATATCTGAGCTCTCTACTCTGCTCCACTGGTCTCTGTGTCTGTTTTTGTTATGTTACCATGCTGTCTTGGTGATCACAGCTTTGTAGTAAAGCTTGAAATCAGGTAACGTGATGCCACAGTTTTATTTTTGTTTTTCAACATTTCCTTAGCAATTCGGGGTCTCTTCTGATTACATGCAAATTTTAGGATCATTTGCTCCAGCTCTTTGAATAATACCGGTGGAATTCTGATCAGAATGGCATTAAAAGTATAGATTCTTCTAGGCAATATAGACTTGTTAACAATGTTTATTCTTCCGATCAAAGAGCATGGAATGGTCTTCCATCTTTTTGTGTCTTCTTCAATTTCTTTCATGAGTATTATGTACTTCATCGAGTACAGTTCCTTAACCACTTTGGTTTGGTTTATTCCCAGGTATCTTATGGTTCTTGGTGCTATAGTAAATGGAATCAATGCTCTAATTGCCCTTTCTGTATTTTCATTGTCAGTGTATAAGAAAGCCACTGATTTCTGTATGTTGACTTTGTATCCTGCCACATTGCTGAATTGCTGTTGTAGTAGTTTGGGGGTGGAGTCCTTTGGGTTTTCCATATAAAGAATCATGTCATCTGCGAAGAGAGAGTTTGGCTTCTTCATTGCCAATCTGGATACCTTTTATTTCTCTTTGTTGTCTGATTGCTGTTGATAGGAATTCTACTACTATGTTGAACAAGAGTGGTGACAGTGGGCATCCTTGTCGTGTTCCTGATCTCAATGGGAAGGCTGCAAACTTTTTCCCATTGAGGATCATATTTGCTATGGGTCTTTCAAAGATAGATTTTATGAAGTTGAGGAATGTTCCTTCTATCCCTATACTTTGAAGGGTTTTAATCAGGAACGGTTGCTGGATATTGTCAAATGCTTTTTCTGCATCAATTGAGAGGACCATGTGGTTCTTCTCTCTTCTCTTATTAATTTGTTCTAGCACATTGATTGATTTGTGAATGTTGAACCATCCTTGTAGACCAGGGATGAATCCCACCTGGTCATGGTGGATAAACTTTTTAATGTGCTGTTGGATCCTGTTTGCTAGCATCTTGTTGAGAATCTTAGCATCCATATTCATCAGTGATATTGGTCTGAAATTCTCCTTTTTGGTAGGGTCTTTGCCTGGTTTGGGGATCAGGGTAATGCTGGCTTCATAGAAACGGTCCGGAAGTTTTCCTTCGCTTCAATTTTTTGAAACAGCTTCAGGAGAATAGGTGTTATTTCTTCTTTGAAAGTTTGGTAGAATTCCCAAGGGAAACCGTCAATTCCTGGGCTCTTGTTTTTTGGGGAGGTTTTTGATCACTGCTTCAAACTCGTTACTGGATATCGGTCTATTTAGGTAGTCAATTTCTTCCTGGTTCAATTTTGGGTGTTTATAGTTTTCCAGGAATGCATCCATTTCATCTAGGTTGCTTAGCTTATTGACATATAACTGTTGATAATAACTTCTGATGATTGTTTCTACTTCCTTGGTGTTAGTTGTGATCTCTCCCTTTTCATTCATAATTTTATGAATTTGGCCTTTCTCTCTTTTCTTTTGGATTAGTGTGGCCAATGGTTTATCGATCTTATTGATTCTTTCAAAAAAAACAGATTCTAGTTTCATTGATACGTTCTACTCTATCTCTGGTTTCTACCTCATTGATCTCAGCTCTAATCTGGATTATTTCCCTTCTTATGTGTGGAGTTGGTTTAATTTGTTGTTGATTCTCCAGTTCTTTAAGGTGTACAGACAGCTGCTGTGTTCTGGATTTTTCAATTTTTTGGAGGGAGGCTTGGATGGCTATGTATTTCCCTCTTAGGACCACCTTTGCTGTATCCCATAGGTTTTGGACTGAAGTGTCTTCATTCTCATTGGTTTCCATGAATGTTTCAGTTCTTCTTTGATCTCCTGGTTGATCCAAGCATTCTTAAGCAAGGTGGTCTTTAGCTTCCAGGTGTTTGAGTTCCTTCTGAACTTCTCCTTGTGATTGAGCTCCAGTTTCAAAGAGTTGTGATATGAGAATATGCGGGGAATGATCTCAGTCTTTTGGTATCAGTTGAGTCCTGATTTGTAACCCAGTATGTGGTCTATTCTTGAGAAGGTTCCATGTGCACTTGAGAATAATGAGTATTCTGTTGTTTTAGGGTGGAATGTTCTGTATATATATATATGAGGTCCATCTGGTCCAATATGTCATTCAATGCTCTTGTTTCTTTATTGATTTTCTGCTTCGATGATCTGTCTATTTCTGAGAGAGGCGTGTTAAGATCTCCTACTATTAATGTATGCATATCAATATGACTCTTTATCTTGATTAACAATTTTCTTATGTAATTGGCTGCTCCCATATTGGGGGCATAGATATTTACAATTGTTAGAGATCATCTTGGTGGACAGCCCCTTTAAGAATGATGTAGTGTTCTTCTGTGTCTCCGACTGCAGTCTTTAGTTTAAAATCTAATTTATCTGATATGAGAATCACTACCCTGGCCTTCTTTTGAGGCCCATTGGCATGAAAGATGCTTCTTCATCCCTTCACTTTCAGTCTGGGTGTATCTTTAGGTTCAAAATGCGTTTCTTGTAGACAACATATGGATGGGTCCTGTCATTTTATCCAATCTGCAACCCTGTGCATTTTATGGGCACAATTAGGCCTTTCACATTGAAAGTGATTACTGAGAGGTACGTTTTTATTGACATCGTGTTGCCTTTGAAGTCTTTCTGTCTGTAGATTGTCTCTATATTTCTGTTCAATGCTATTCTTAGGAATTTTCTTCTTTTATAGAAGCCCCCTTAATATTTCCTGCAGTGTCGGCTTGGTGGTTGCATAGTCTTTTAAGCCTTGGCGACCTTGGAAACTCTTTATTTCTCCATCATTTTGAAGGTCAGTCTTGCTGGATAAAGTATTCTTGGCTGCATATTCTTCTCATTTGGTATCCTGAATACATCTTGCCAGGTCTTGATTCAGTGTCCTGAATCAAGCATGCCAGGCTTGCCAGGTCTCTGTGGACAGGTCTGACGTTATTCTGATAGGCTTTCCTCTGTAAGGAGCCTCTTTCTCCTAGCAGCTTTCAAGAGATTATATCTACAACATTGATTCCTCAATTTGACTATCAGGTGCCTTGATGTTTTTCTGGAATCTATAATCTTGGGTGGAGGCCGTTCAGCCTCTAGTACATGAACGCTGGTTCCATTCGCGAGATTGGGAAAATTTTCATGATGAACTTGTTCCAGTATATCTTCTAAACTTCTTTCTTTCTCCTCCCCT
>NW_022633897.1:0-3710 GCF_010015895.1 Lontra canadensis
TGATTTCAATAACATACCAAAATAAAAGCAAACTTTTCTGAAGTGTGTTTTTTGTCAATTTTTGTTACTTTAAGTTTTTGTTTTTCTCTTGTGTTTTTGTGATTTCAATTCCTACCGTCTCATCCTCACCGCTCAGCCCATAAAAGTAGATTAATAATAGTCATCTTTCTTGGACATTTAACTTCCATTGACTTAAGGCAATGAGTTAAGTCTAAAGCGGAGATTGAAAGCAGTAGAGGTATTTTTGAACGTAACACAATTGGTTAAAATATTGTTTCAACTGCTACCGTTTAAGGAAATAAGAACATTTACATAAAAATCAATCATTACAGTCCCTCTTCAAACACTAGGGAAAAAAAAATCAACCCAGGTTCCACATTCCTGAATGGTAGCAATAGCCTGGAGCAAAAACAACCACAAGTTCCCTTCACTCCCTGCAGTCACCACTATTCCTCGTTACCCCCAGACCAAAACTAAATGGCAATTGCTTTTTATTTCCAACACTAATATTGGTATCTAATTTACATAAAATTCATTTTACTGATTTTTGTGACTTAGAAATCTCTGTGGCCCTTTAAATTTTCAGCACATAATCTTGAGGTTTTGCCAAGGCCCTGTTGGCTTTTATAAAGCTTTCTTTAATAGTAATCATTCTGTTAGGGTCCGTTATCAAAGGAACGAAACCAACACAAAGCTAAAGTCAAGCAAAGCTTTACTTCGCACCAAGCATCGAAAATCAAACCAACCAGTCAGGGCCATCTCTTACAAAAGGGCGACCACGACCAGGACACCAATCCTGGCTGTTCCCCTCACCCAGCGAGGCGGTTCCCCTCACCCGGCGAGGCAAGGAGAGGCCAGGCCGCTCCCCTTACCTGGCAAGCCAGGTCAGGCAAGGCCAGGCCGCTCCCCTTACCCCGGGAGGTGAGGCCAGGTGAGGCCACTCGCCCACAAGGCCGCTCCCCAGCGAGGCCCATGATGCTCCAGAGGACCCAACGACCCCCAAACGACCCCAACGACCCCAACGACCCCAACGCTACCACTACTACCCCAAGGACTATCACTACTTCCCTGCCTCATAGACCTACCTTTATAGAGGTGTTTGAGCCTGGCCCACACACAGGTGGCCAATGAGACTGCAACACACAGGGAAAACTGCACAGTCACCCTCGGTCAGCAATATGGGTGGCCAACTGAAATCCAACTCACCACAGCAAATATATGCTTGCCCCACTGATTGGATGTCTCCATCCGACCTGGCCCGCCCCCATATCCGGGGCTGCAAGCAAGTTCCTCCGGGAGGGGCAGGGTCAACCCAAGCCCACGAGAAAATGGCTCCCTCTGGCCAACCGGGCCCTTATAATTCCACACTTCTAACTTCTATTTGATTTTAGTTTCAAAGTTTGCTTATTTTTAGTAATCTCTACACCCAACGTGGGGCTTGAACTCAGCACCCTGAGATCAAGTCGCATGGACCCCTGACTGAGCCCCCAGAGTTCTAAGTTTTAAAATGGCACTTGGTCTTAAAGTATTAGAGTGAAAAAGTCCCCAGATAAGAAGAGAAAAAGCTTGAAGAAAAAGCACGAAGAAAATTGGAGCCTATTTACTTAACATCTGTTTTTCCAAGGCATTAACAATTACATTAGATGTTAATTCTAACATAAAGTTTATATTTTTTTTTTTTCAGATGGGCCTGTCATTTTACTTTATCAGCCTGTGTGAGTTCTATCCATACCAAGATCATGTAGCAGATCACTGAAATCAAAGCCATAGTGTGGCCTTACTCCACATACATTGTTCAACTTTTATTAGTACTTTGTGCTCTAAGTCCTCTCAAGGATTATAGATGGGCTGCAGTCTCTATAAATACCTTACAGTTTGATCTTGAAGTAATTTTTTCTACCTTCTTTGCATTTGTTAGTTTTTAAATTTCTGAAATGTTTAGAAAATATGATTGAAGAGATTGATGGACATGAACCACATTTGAGGGCAAACCTGGAATTCTGAGCAGAAAAGATCCAATATTATATGACAATATAGAATATACATATATTTTAACAAACAATAGCACCCCCCCAACAAATACCTTGACTTATTTGTTTTGAAACCAAGGAATTGTCTTGAAGTTAGCATCAGTTGGTTTGATTTACTGTTAAGAGAGGAGCAAAAATGGGAGGCGGGGGTTTACCCTTTAGTTTATTTAGAAATTTCTGTATCTATTTTACCTTTACTTCAGAACTCTTAAAATTGTTCATTCCTGTCCTTAAGATACAAATGACTTTTCTACCAACATCCTTTTGTCCCTTCTGACTTACCATACCCCCTTCTCTCCTTTCTTCATGTCTAGATATTCACCATACCATCCACTTCTCAGTCTGTAGTTCTGTTTCCTTTCCATTTTCATTCTATTTGAACTCTATTTCTAAAAGGAACTAATGTATAGTAATGTTAACAGTTACTTTGGGGCTAGTACAGATCAGTGGAACAGAATAGAGCCCAGAAAACACTCTGAGTAGGAGGAAATTCTGTATTTGAAACCGGTGGTGCTTTATTTTTTTTAATTTATTTATTTATTATAGAGAAAGCACTTGAGAGCATGCACAGGGGAGAGGAGAGAGGGGCAGAGGGAGGAGGAGAGAGAGAATCCTCAAGTCGACTCCATGCTGGCCCACAGCCCCACGTGGAGCCCAATCTTACAACCCTGAGATCATGACCTGAGCCAAAATCAAGAGTCTGAGGCTTAAGCAACTGACCCACCCAGATGCCCCATGAAGCACGTGGTACTTTAAATCAGTGGGGAAGGAATACACAGGTGTTGAGACAACAGTCAGTCCAGTTTGCAGACTTTGTCAACGTAAAAAAAAAGAACGTGAAGTGGTTTGAAGTTTGAATTCTGGAGCCAGTCTGCCTGGATTCAAACCCCAGGTCTACCAAATGCTAGATATAAGACATCTCATCAGTAAATTTACCTCCTTGATGCAGTCCCAACATCATAAAATGAGAATAATATGGTATTTATTCTTATAGCCTTCATGCAAAGGTTAAATAAATTAATATTTGTGAAGCAACTATTAAATCAAAAACCAATATATCACTGTTAGCTATAACTACTATTTTTTCTTATTTTATTTTATATCACCAAATATACTTGCCAGATGTTATTCTCATTAAATGACAGTACATTTCATCTCTGAAAGACCTTCAAGAAGAATCAATCTTTTATACAACATGTGATAATCAATGCATTAACAACAGGATTAGCATCATATATGTATAAATATGTAAAATATCTTTATTTTGTCTTTAAGCCATTTATACATTTTATTCATAATTTGCTTTGTAAAAATACATTAACAATCTTTAAAAAGGCAAATATCTGATAAAGGGTTAGTGTCCAAAATCTATAAAGAACTTAGCAAACTTAACACCCAAAGAACAAACAATCCAATCAAGAAATGGGCAGAGGACATGAATAGACATTTCTGCAAAGAAGACATCCAGATGGCCAACAGACACATGAAAAAGTGCTCCATATCACTCGGCATCAGGGAAATACAAATCAAAACCACAATGAGATATCACCTCACACCAGTCAGAATGGCTAAAATTAACAAGTCAGGAAATCACAGACGCTGGTGAGGATGCGGAGAAAGGGGAACCCTCCTACACTGTTGGTGGGAATGCAAGCTGGTGCAACCACTCTGGAAAACAGC
>NW_022633897.1:3720-4721 GCF_010015895.1 Lontra canadensis
TGCACCCGAATGTTTATAGCAGCAATGTCTACAATAGCCAAACTATGGAAAGAACCTAGATGTCCATCAACAGACGAATGGATAAAGAAGATGTGGTATATATATACAATGGAATACTATGCAGCCATCAAAAGAAATGAAATCTTGCCATTTGCGACAACATGGATGGAACTAGAGGGTATCATGCTTAGCGAAATAAGTCAATCGGAGTAAGACAACTATCATATGATCTCCCTGATATGAGGGAGAGGAGATGCAACATGGGGGGTTAATGTGGTAGGAGAAGAGTAAATGAAACAAGTTGGGATTGGGAGGGAGACAAACCATAAGTGACTCTTAATCTCACAAAACAAACTGAGGGTTGCTGGGCAGAGGGGGGTTGGGGGGGGAGGTTATGGACATTGGGTAGGGTATGTGCTATGGTGAGTGCTGTGAAGTTTGTAAACGTGGAGATTCACAGACCTGTACCCCTGGGGGGGAAAAAAAAATATATATATATATATGTTTATAAAAAATAAAATTATAAAAATTTAAAAAAAAAATAAGCTTTTGACTGTTTCTAAATCAAAGTGCTATCATTCAGGTCCCATGGTTATACTGCCTTTAACAATGACATTTCTTGCAAAACACTGTACTTTTAAGAATGTCTAAACTATTGTGCTGTATTAGAACACTAAGGGAGAAATCTATCAAAAGTTGTTTATAATTGGGGCGCCTGGGTGGCTCAGTGGGTTAAAGCCTCTGCCTTGGGCTCAGGTTATGATCCCAGGGTCCTGGGATGGAGCCACGCATCAGGCTCTCTGCTCAGCAGGGAGCCTGCTTCGTCCTCTCTCTCTGCCTGCGTCTCTGCCTACTTGTGATCTCTGTCTGTCAAATAAATAAAATCTTTAAAAAAAAAGTTGTTTATAATTAATATTCCTTAATCTTAGGTATTATTTAGAAAGGGTCAATATCTGACCAAATCAGATTTGAAGCAATGTTCCTTAAATTATAAAACACTT
>NW_022633898.1:0-4719 GCF_010015895.1 Lontra canadensis
AATAAAACGTCCACAAATAAGTTTAACCAAAGAGATGAAAGACCTGTCCTGTGAAAACCATAAAACACCAATGAAAGAAACTCAAGACAACACAATCAAGTAGAAAGACCTTCCAGGCTCATGAGTTAGAAGAAAACATATTGTTAAAATGTCCTTCCTAGAGGTCTGTAACCTACAGTGATAAAAACAAAAAACAAAAACCAGTAGATTGGCAGCACACCTATCACAGTCAGCTGGTGGGCCAGAAAGGACTGACAGGATATATTCAGGGTCCTAAACAAATAAAATGAGGAGCTAAGAATACTTTATCCAGCTAGGCTGTCACTGGAAATAGAAGGAGTGATAAAAAGTTTCCAGGACAAAGAGAAACAAAAACATTTTGATTACCAAGCATCCCTAGAAGAATTATTGAAAAGGGTCCTGTAAGCAAAGAGAGAGCCCAAAAGTAACACAGACCAGAAAGGAACAGGGACAATATATGGAACAGTCACCTTCCAGGCAGTACAAGGGCACTGAATTCGTATCTTTCAAAAGTTACCCTGAATGTATATAGGCTAAATGCCCCAATCAAAGACACAGCGTATCAGAATGGATAAAAAAAGCAAGACCCATTGATATGCTGTCTGCAAGAGACTCATTTGAGACCCAAGACACCTCCAGATTTAAAGTGATAGGTGGAAAACCATTTACCAGATTTTAAACCAAAGACTTTTATTATTATTAAGAGATAAGGAAGGACACTCTATCATAATTAAAGGGTCTGTCCAACAAGAAGGTCTAACAATTGTAAATATTTATACTCCTAACATGGGAGCAGCCCGGTGTACAAGCCAATTGATAATAAAAAAAAAAAAATAAAGAAACACATCAACAATAATACAATAATCGTAGGGGACTTTAACTCTGCCCTCACCGAAATGGACAGATCATTTAGGCAAAAGATCAGCAAGGATATAAGGCCTTTAAATGTCCCACTGGACCAGATGCACATCACAGATATATATAGAACATTCTATCCCAAAGCAACAGAATACACATTCTTCTCGAGTGCATATGGAACATTCTCCAGAATAGATCACATCCTGGGTCACAGATCACATATCAACCGGTACCAAAAGATGGGATCATTCCCTGCATGTTGTCAGATCACAATGCTCTGAAGCTAGAACTCAATCACAAGAGGAAATTTGGAAAGAACCCAAATACATGGAGGCTAAAGAGCATCCTACTAAAGAATGAATGGTCAACCAGGAAATTAAAGAAAAATTAACAAATTCATGTAAACAAATGAAAATGAAAACACAACTGCTCAAAAGCTTTGGGACACAGCAAAGGTGGTCCTGAGAGGAAAACACATAGCAATACAAGCCTTCCTCAAGAACCAAGAAAGGTCTCAAGAACACAGCCTAAGCCTACACCTAAAGGAGCTGGAGAAAGAACAGCAAAGAAAGCCTAAACCCATCAGGAGAGGATAAATAATAAAGATCAGAGCAGAAATCAATGAAATAGAAACCAACAGAGCAGTAGAACAGATCAACAAAACTAGGAACTGGTTCTTTGAAAGAATTAATAAGATTGATAAACCCCTGGCAGACTTATCAAAAAGGAAAGAGAATGGATGCATTCCCAGAAACATAGAAACGACCAAAACTGAACCAAGAAGAAGTAGAAAACCTGAACAGACCCATAACCAGCAAAGAGATTAAAGCAGTCATCAAAAATCTCCCAACAAACAAGAGCCCAGGGCCAGGCGGCTTGGATTCTACCAAACATTTAAAGAATTAACACCTATTCTCCTGAAAATTTTCCAAAAAATTGAACTTGAAGGAAAACTTCCAAAGTCATTTTATGAGGCCAGTTCTGATCCCCAAACCAGACAAAGACCCCATTAAAAGAATTACAGACCCATATCTCTGATGAACATGTGTCGCGGCCGGCGCAACAAATCGACCAGGGTCGAGAGGGTAAGAGGATGGGGAAAAGAAATTAAGAGACAAAGAGATGGGGGCAGGAGGAGCACCAAGGGGCATGTCCAGTAGTGCCAATTTTATTCAAGGCAGCAAGGCATTATATAGCTAACAGAAACAATCCTAAGAAAGTATCTATTTTTAGGTGATTACTAAAGAGTTTGCAACATGCACAGAAAATCCTTCAAGCTTTCCCATTCTCTATTTCCCAAGCACCAATAGCAGACCCTCTAGTGCCAGATGTACTGACTTCAAGGCCACTCAAGACATAGTTTATGTAAGCACAGCACAGTCTTACAGAGGTGTAGTCCATAGCCCGTGCAAGGACAGCAAGGAGCAGCCAAGAATTTCTGACTGCGGCCAAATCGTCTCTATCTGACTAGCGAACGTGTGGGAAGTCATGCAGGCGCGCGCACAACACACAGCACAGTCCCTTTCTCAGGGCTGCTCGACTTTCTCGACCTAAGCTTTTGTGCGGCTCTTCAGCCTTTAAGGGAGGCCCAAGTCAGGGCCTGGTTTGGTTCTCGTCTCAAGCCTTACCGTGGCCTCCCACAAACATGGATGCAAAAATTCTCACCAACATACTAGCCAACAGGATCCAACAGTACATTAAAAGGATTATTCACCACGTCCAAATGGGATTTATTCCTGGGCTGCAAGGTGGGTTCAGCATCTGCAAATCAGTCAATGTGGTACATTAATAAAAGAAAGAACAAGAACCATATGATACTCTCAATAGATGCTGAAAAAGCATTTGACAAAGCACAGCATCCTTCCTTGATCAAAACTCTTCACGGTGTAGGGACAGAGGGCACATACCTCAATACCATCAAAGCCATCTATGAAAACCCCACAGCGAATATCATCCTCAATGGGGGAAAACTGAGAGCTTTTCCCCTAAGGTTAGGAACACAGCAGGGCTGTCCACTATCTCCACTGCTATTCAGCATAGGACTTGAAGTCCCAGCCTCAGCAACAGACAACAAAAAGAAATTAAGGGCATCCAAATCGGCAAAGAAGTCAAACTCTCACTCTTCACAGATGATATGATCCTTTATGTGGAAAACCCAAAAGACTCCACCCCAAAACTGCTGGAACTCATACAGGAATTCAGTGAAGTGTCACGATATAAAATCAATGACAGAAATCAGTTGCATTTCTCTACACCAACAGCAAGACAAGAAGAAAGACAAATTAAGGAGTCGGTCCCATTTAGAACTGCTCCCCAAACCCTAAGATACTAGGAATAAACCCAACCAAAGAGACAAAGAATCTGTACTCAGGAAACTATAAAGTACTCATGAAAGACACTGAGGAAGACACAAAGAAATGTGAAAACGTTCCATGCTCATGGATTGGAAGAACAAATATTGTGAAAATGTCTGTGCTACCTAGAGCACTCTACACATTCAATGCAATCCCTACATAATACCAACAATCTTTTTCACAGAACTGGAACAAAGAAGCCCAACATTTGTATGGAACCAGAAAAGACCCCAAATAGCCAGAGGAGTGTTGAAAAAGAAAACCAAAGTCAGCGGCATCACCATTCCAGACTTCAAGCTCTACTACAAAGCTGTCATCAACAAGACAGCATGGTCCTGGCACAAAAACACACACATAGATCCATGGAACAGAATAGAGAGCCCAGAAATGGACCCTCCACCCTGTGGTCAACTAATCTCCGACAAAGCAGGAATGAATATTCAATGGAAAAAGACAGTCTCTTCCACAAATGGTGCTGGGAAAATGGTGTTGGGGCAGCCACATGCAGAAGAATGAAACTGGACCATGTCCTTACACCACCTGCGAAAATAGACCCAAGATGCATGAAAAGATCACAGTGTGAGACAGGAAGCTATCAAAATCCTAGAGGAGAACACAGGCAGTTACCTCTTCTATACTGCGACAGCAAATTCTTTCAAGACACGTCTCTAAAGGCGAGAGAAACAAAAGCAAAAATGAACTATTGGGGCTTCCTCAAGATAAAAAGCTTCTGCACAGAGGAAGAAACAGTCAGCAAAACTAGCAGGCAACGTACAGAATTGTGGGAAATTTGCAAATGACATATGCAATAAAAGCTTATTATCCAAAGTATACATTAAGAACTGATACAACTCGACACCCCAAAAAGCAAATAATCCATTTAAAAAATGGGTGGAAGACATGAATAGACACTTTTCCAGAGAAGACCTCCAGCTGGCCAACAGACGCATGAGAAGATGCTCAACGTGGCTCACCATCAGGAAATGCAAATCAGAACCACAACGAGGTACCATCTCCCACGGCCGGCATGGCTAGAATCAACAACACAGGAAACAACAGGTGTTGGCGAGGATGTGGAGAAAGGGGGCCCCTCCCCCCTGCTGGTGGGAATGGCTGCACCAGCTTGCACTCTGGAAAACAGCATGGAGGGGCTTCAAAAAGCTGAAAACAGGGCGCCTGCGTGGCTCAGCCGTTAAGCACCTGCCTTCAGCTCAGGTCATGATCCCAGGGTCCTCGGATCAAGTCCCTCCAACATCAGGCTCCCCGATCTGCGGGAAACCCGCTTTTCCCTCTCCCACCCCCCCTGCTTGTGTTCCCTCTCTCGCTGTGTCTCTGTCAAATAAATAAATACAATCTTTTTTTTTTTTTTTAAAGCTGAACTTAGAGCTACCCTACGACCCGGCAAGCGCACTGCTGGGTATTGACCCAAAGATCCGAACCGGTAACTCGAAGGGACACAGGCAGCCCTGCTACAGCCGCGTTATCA
>NW_022633899.1:0-4719 GCF_010015895.1 Lontra canadensis
TTTTTTTTTTTTTTTAAGATTTTATTTATTTATTTGACAGACAGAGATCACAAGTAGACAGGCAGGCAGAGAGAGAGAGAGAGAGAGGAGGATGCAGGCTCCCTGCAGAGCAGAGAGCCTGATGGGGGACTCAACGCCCGGGCCCCAAGATCATGACCTGAGCCGAAGGCAGAGGCTTAACCCACTGAGCCGCCCAGGCGCCCATTTGAACCCATTCTTAAAAGCACTGCATTTTTATTTCCTCCATATGTTTTATGTATATGATGTCATACTTTATATCCTTTTATTTTGTGGATCCCTTGACTGATTTTTATTGATATAATTGATTTTATGGTTTTTATGCTTTAACCTTCATACCAATTTTAGAAGTGATTAGTCTACAACTTTTATCATATTTGTATTTATCTTGCAATTTTTTTTCTAATGTTTTTACTACTGATTATGGCCTCCCCCTTCCCCATTCAGTGAATTCCCTGTAACATTTCTTGTAAGGCTAGTTTAGTGGCAGTGGTCCCTTTTAACTTTTGTTTTTCTGGGAAACTCTTTATCTCTCTTTCTACTCTGAATGATAGTCCTGCTGTGTGGAATATTCTTAGATGCACGTTTTTTTTTTTTTTTTTTTTTTTTTTTCCCCCCCTTTCAGCTCTTTGAATATGTCACATTATTTTCTCTGGCTTGTAAAATTTCTGTGGAAAATTCAGCTGATAGACTTACAGGGTTTCCCCTCATATGTTGTTATTATTATTTTTTTCTTCTTTTTTGCTGCATTTACAACTCTCTTTTTATCACTACTTTTTATCATTTTTATTGTTACATGTCTTGGTGTGGACCTCCTTGGGTTTATTTTTTGGAGAGCTCTCTGTGCATCCTGAACATAGATATCAGTTTCTTTTACCATAATAAGGAAGTGTTCAGCAATTATTTCTTTTAATAAATTTTCTGCCTCCTTTTCTCACTCTTCTTTTTCTGAGATCACTGTAATACCAATTATAATGCTTGATGATGTCACTGAGTTCCCTTAACCGACTCTCATTTTTTATTTTTCTTTTTTCTTTTGCTCTTCTTCTTGGTCACTTTCCAATACTTTGTCTTCCAGTTCAGTGATCTGTTCTTCTGCCTCTTCTGGTCTTATATTGATTCCGTCTAATGTGTTGTTATTTCAGTTATTGAGTTCTTCATCTCTGATTGGTTCTTTCTTATATTTTCTATCTCTTTGTTGAAGATCTCACTGAGATCTTCCACTCTTATCTCCAGTTCACTGAGTACATTTATGACCGTTGCTTTGAATTCATTATCAGGCATATTGCTTATCTCTGTTTCATTTAGTTCTTTTGCTGTAGTTTTGTCCTGTTCTATCATTTGGGACATATTCCCTTGTCTCCTTCTTTTGTCTCTCTGTGTTTGTTTCTATGTATTTAGAAAGTCAGCCATGTCTCCTGTTCTTAAAAATAGGGCCTTATAAGGAGGAGGTGCTGTGGTTCCCTGTATTGCAATGTCCTTTGTCCAGCCAAACCTGGGGCTTCGGGGGTGTCTCCTATATGGGCTGCATATGGTGGAGCCATATTTACCCTCAGTTCAGTCAGATGCAGTGGCCCAGTTTGCCTGTTTTGGGCAGGGTTTGGTGCATGTGCTTTGAAGGGGCCAATCTGGGGGTGCCTTGGGCTTATAGTTGGGTATTTTCTACAGTTAGGCTGGATGCCTGCCCTCAGCCAGTTTTCTGGGGCTGTGGTCACTCTGAATTGCAGGGCGGTTTCTCTGAAAAGTACCCCAAGAGGCTTTTATTGGTGGGTAGGACCAGCAATCAAACCAGATACCTGCCCCAGTCCATCCGCTGAAGCTGCAGTAGCACCAAACTGCAGGGCACACTCCTTGCCTTGTCTCCTGAGACGTTTTTTTCATGGGAGAGGTTGGTAGTCAGATCAGATGTCTGCCTTTAAATCATCTGCAGGGTCTGCAGTTATAGGGATATGTGGGGTTATCTTCTGTCCCCAAGACAGGAGTTACTTTGGGGTGGAATTGTTCCCTTTGGGGGCACTTGCAGAATGTGATATGTCAGGAGCTGCTTTGGAGGGACTCCTGCCACATTGGGTAGATTTTATAGGGCAGATCTACAGGAGAATGTGGGGGCAGCATCTGCAGTGTTAGCAAGGCAAGTGGAGAGTGTTTATGCTCGCTCCTACAAGTGTCCAGCTATGTAGGCTAGGGGTCAGGGAGAGAAATGGCATTTACCAACTCTTCTGTTCTTGGAGAAGTTCTTAAAGAACCTTGCCCCTTCGGCACATGTTCTGAGATTAGTAAATAAATCTTCATCTATATCCTATGTGCTTTTTAAACTGCTGCTTCTATGCTGTATCTCAGCAGGGTTGTTTTTTATGCTGGATTTTTAAGGTCAGGAACCAAGTTTCCCATCAGATTCCCGAGTATGGGGTACTTGGTGTGAGTCTGCTCCTCTTCTTTCTTCATGCTTGTGGTATCCCTCTTGTTTGTAGTTAGTCTTGCCAGGAGTTTGGTTTCCGACCACATCTCTGTCTCTTACCCATTCCGAACTGGCCTCCTATCTATGATTAACTATGGAAAGTCTCTTCTGCTAGTCTTCAGGTTGTTTTCTGGGTTAGTCACATGGATGTGGGTGTTATCTTGTTGTTTCCTTGGGATGAGTTGAACTTAGAACCCTCCTACTCTGCTATCTTTTTGGAAGTCTCTCCTGACTTAGATTTTAATCCAACTTGGCATGGTCTTAAAGCCTTGTTTTCCATCTTGTGGTGCTATACGTAGTTTTTTTTTTAGCAAGAAATTAATGTATAAGGAAAGTTCTACATTTGAATGCATTTTTGCACGTTTTACAGGTCAAATTATTTACAATCCATTTGCAATTTTGTGAGTTTAGGATGTTCCATAACCAAAGAAAATAATCTTCAAAAGCCATTACTTGGTCGGTTGCTTCAGTGGGGTTTAATACTCTGTGGAAAAGCAGAGGTTATTTTTTAATAAGAAAGGCTTGAATAATTTTTGATGTCTAAGAATAACATGATATAGATAGAAGATGGAAAAAGTCTAATTTTGCATAAGCAAGTTGATACGATTTATGTAATTGTTGACATACACATTTACATATATTTTATCCCAATTTTCCTCTCAAATGTAGCTAAGTCTGCTTGTAATATCTCTTATTCCAGTAGCTTAACATGAAGGGTATCTCATTTCTGGATTTGGACGAATTGGGTTTTAATTGGATATCATGTTCTGCCTTCTAACTGTGGAGTAGTACAGGATTCATAATATTTCTCGTTTTACATGTTGACTTCACATTTTTCTGAGTTTTCAGTATTGTATGTAATTTTCTGTTTAATTAAATGTAGTTGATAGGTCAGCTTAAAAAATTCTGACTTGTCCTACATCCCTCTGATTGTCAACAGCAGCAGAAGTTCTGACAATTAGCACTGATTACTGAATGCCTGACATCATGCTAAGAAATTTTTATACATTACTTCAATGTTGAACTGATTTTTATAAGCTGCAAAAGTGCTTACTGCCTTAAATGAGATCTTATATAAATCTGAAGTTAATTCATTATTGAATATTAGTTGTGTATCTTATGATATGTAATACTTTAATTCTTATTCAGTTAGAGATATTTTATAGTTTTCTATTTTCTTTGTGAATAAAATTCTCTAGTTATATATGGATCATTCTATTTCTATAACTTTTGTTTCAAAGTTCATTATATCTGATAATACAAACTTATTTTGGTTAGAATTTAACTTGCATATATTTTCTATCTTACGCTTAAAAATTTTATGCTTTCTTAAATTTTCAGTTTTTATTTTTTCAACTAGAATATAACTAAACATTCTTTAAATGCAGTAGATAATCTTTGTTTTTTAATTGAAGTGATTAATATATTAATACTGCTAATGTATATGGATTTAAAAAAAAATTTATTTCTATTCAGCGGAACAGTATTCATTGTTTTTGCGCCACACCCAGTGCTCCATGCAATCCGTGCCCTCTCCAATACCCACCACCTGGTTCCCCCAACCTCCCACCCCCGGCCCCTTCAAAACCCTCAGATTGTTTTTCAGAGTCCATAGTCTCTCATGGTTCACCTCCCCTTCCAATTTCCCTCAACTCCCTTCTCCTAACTCCCCTTGTCCTCCATGCTATTTGTTATGCTCCACAAATAAGTGAAACCATATGATAATTGACTCTCTCTGCTTGACTTATTTCACTCAGCATAATCTCTTCCAGTCCCATCCATGTTGCTACAAAAGTTGGGTATTCATGTTTTCTGATGGAGGCGTAATACTCCATAGTGTATAAGGACCACATCTTCCTTATCCATTCGTCCGTTGAAGGGCATCTTGGTTCTTTCCACAGTTTGGCAACCATGGCCATTGCTGCTAGAAACATTGGGGTACAGATGGCCCTTCTTTTCACTACATCTGTATCTTTGGGGTAAATACCCAGGAGTGCAATTGCAGGGCCATAGGGAAGCTCTATTTTTAATTTCTTGAGGAATCTCCACACTGTTCTCCAAAGAGGCTGCACCAACTTGCATTCCCACCAGCAGTGTAAGAGGGTTCCACTTTCTCCACATCTCCTCCAATACATGTTGTTTCCTGTCTTGCTAATTTTGGTCATTCTAACTGGTGTAAGGTGATATCTCAATGTGGTTTTAATTTGAATCTCCCTGATGGCTGGTGATGATGAACATTTTTT
>NW_022633900.1:0-4718 GCF_010015895.1 Lontra canadensis
TGTGTGTGTGTGTGTGTGTGTGTGTGTGTGTGTGTGTGTGTGTGTGTATATATATAATGTTTCAGAGATGGAGAGTAAGATTCTAGTAACTTGGAAAAGGGAGTCTAATCACTTTTATCTTATCCAGTGAGGAAAAAAAAAAAGCATATATTTGGAGAAAGGGGGTGAACTTTAGGAAAAGGAGATAATGCAATAATTCGTCGCTGTGTTTCCAGTGCAGAGCAAAGGCTCTGGTTCTGGCTCTGGGTGGTCAACAGAAACTCCCAAGTGATCGATTTTCAGTCCTCACCATACTTGATCTGTTTGTAGCATTTAAAACAATGGGTTACTCCCATCATTTCCAGGACACCATGCTGTCCTGATCTTGCTATCCCTCCAGTTACCTTCTTCACTCTCCCTCACTGCTTACTACCTCCCTCCTTTCCTCTCTGACTTTCTAATATTGGAGCTTCACAGTATCGAGTTTTTGGCCTTTTTTTCTTGTCCTAACCACACTTACTCACTTAGTGACCCCATCAAAGCTCACCAATGTAAATACCATCTATAACTGTTTATGATTAATGAAAGTAAAACACACCCATGGCAAAAATACATACATACATACGTACTATCTATACTGATTTCTCCTACACCTGTATCTCCTGGCCTAACCTCTCCTCTCAAAGTCAGGATGGCAGAATCCAGTATACTGATGTGGTTGCCAAATAGGTATCTCAAACTGAGTTTGTGATCTTCATCCCCACAATCTTCCTAACCTCACTGAATGTAAGAAACAGGGCAGAGGATCATAGGGGAAAGGAGGTAAAACTGAATGGGAAGTCTTCAAAGAGAGAGATAAACCATACGAGACTCAACTATAGGAAAACCATCTGAGGGCTGCTGGAGGGAAGATGAGTGGGGGGATGGGTCATTGCATGATGGGCATTAAGAAGGCACGTGATGGGATGAGCACTGGGTGTTACATACAACTGATGAATTACTGAATTCTATATCTGAACTAATGATGTACTGTACATTGGCTAATTGAATTTAAATTAAAAAGAAAAGATAAGGAATAGCACAGAGGATCATAGGGGAAGGGAAGGAAAACTGAATGGGAAGAAATCAGAGAGGGAGACAAACCATGAGAGACTCTGGACTCTGGGAAAAAAATTGAGGGTTGCGGAAAGGGAGGTGGTGGGGGTATAGGGAAACTGGGTGATGGGCATTAAGGAGGGAATGTGATGTGATGAGCCCTGGGTGTTATATGCAACTAATGTATCACTGAGCCCTACACCAAAAACTGATGATGTACTTACTGTATGTTGGCTAATTTAATTTAAATTAAAAGAAAAGAAAAGAAAAAAATTTCATCCTTTAACCTACTCAGGACTCCAAGTTGCAGTCCTGCTTGACTGCTTTTGTTTTCTGTCTTTGGGCCACCATTTTGTCTAAATCCTCTTGGCTTTACCCTCAAAATATATCCAGCATCCAAACGCTTCTTACCACCTTCCCTAAAACCATATTGGAATAAACATTCATCACCTTCCCCCATCCCTGCCGCCCCAGGCACCACGATAACTTCCCAGCAGTTTTCCCTGCCACCACTCTTATTTCTGTACAGTGTATTTGCAACCATTGCAGCTGAGGTTTTTTGTTTTTTTTTTTAAGTCTTTAGTAAATGTTTCCATTGACTTATTCCCTGTATTGTCTAAAAACAAAAATCACAAGTTTAATATTAATGATGTAAAATACTGTGCACCAGAGCCAGCTCGCACTATGCTGCAAAGTTGGTCTGTATTCTCTTCACTGCTGTTTGCTAGATGATCTCTAGCAATATCGGCAGAGTTTCCTCTTCAACAGATCACATGCTAGAAGCAAAAGCTGGCCAGCAACTAACTGCAAATACTGTGAACCACCGCAAAAGAGGTCCATTCCCAATTCGAGCCCCATGCCAAAATCACATTCATCATTAGCAGACTGCACAAAAGTCATCATTTCCTGAACGGGAGCAAAAGCTTTCAGTGACGCCTCTTCACTTGGTGCCCCAACAAGTGTCTTGCAATTCTTGAGGTCAGCATCCGTTTCAGGGAGCTCTCTGAAAACGCCTCTGAAAATATAATTCTGCTCACATCATTCTTTTCCTTAAAACTTTCCAATGCCTTTCTATTTCATGACCAGTAAAAGCTGAAAGTTTTGCAATGAACTACGAGATCCTAAATTACCTTGATGCCGTTTCCACCCTGAAACACTGCCAAAGAAAACATTAACTTCAAGAGCTCTTTTCCTACTGTTTCTCTATTCACATTGCTCTGACCAGACTGCCATCTTGGCTAGAACATTCCAGACAGGATTTTCTCTCAAGGGGTTCGTTCACTTGCCTGGAATGTTCTCTTCCCCAATACTGCAATGCTCGGTTTCTCATCTCTTTCCAACCTTGCTTCAATGAGGTCTTCTTGGGGGGTCTTTCTGTTACTATCTAATTACAGTGCAAACTTCTTCCTGGATTTGGAAAAATTCCTCCTACCTGCTTCAATGTTCTCCTTAGTACTTTTCTTCTAACACACCATGATTATGCTTTGCCTATTTATCATAATGATTATTTTTCTCCATTCTTTGGATCATAAATCCCAAGAATTCAGGAATCTTGTTAATTGATATAATCCCCAGCATATAGGAGAGTATCTAGCAAAAACTAAGTGCTAAGTAAAAATTTCTGAATTCATGAAACTTACATAAATCCTAAATATTTAGCAAATTCAACTAGCTTTCTACCTAAAAAGCAATTTCATAAAACAGTCAGATTTTTCTCACACCAGATGAATAAATCTTTGAGTACACTATTTCCACAAAATGAAATTAAAGTCAGTAATCCTTTGTATCATGTTCTGCCCAAGCATTTTGAGCTAAATTGATTTAGAGAAAATTAGGAAATTAACTGCTTTGATCCATGATTTCCTTATATCTAAGTCAACTACATTTTTTAATATTAGTTAAACATTAGTTAACTTTATTCTCTATTACACCAAAATTTCATTTTGACAGATTATTCTCAGCTGAGGAAAATACGTAAGTGCTTTTTCCAACTCATAAGACAACGTATTTAAACTTAAGATCTACTCAACACAATGTTGTCAGCCGGAGCAAGGTCGACCTTATCCACTGGTTTGTGCAAATTGTATTTGGCTATCTCAGTGTCCAACTTATAAAGCTGATGTACTATTATTTACAAAGAGTACACGAAAAACAATAAACTATATTAAAATCATAAATTCCTTAAACTCCACAGACATGCAGTAACAATCAATAAGAATTCAAAATTACACAGTTCCTTGTTTCTAGTAGAAACTTTTTTTTACTAAACTGTATAATAATCTTTACAAATTGTTTGGTTTTATTATACAGTACTGAATAGATACTAAAAATACACTTCCTTATCTTTAAGTTTTTACTTAAACTCTAGTTATTTGACATATGATAAAATTGATTCCAGGTATAGAATTTAATGATTCATCATTTACATATAACCTTCCATACCTTATCAAAAAATTTCACTGCAATTTTTTTTTAATTTTATTTTTTATAAACATATATTTTTTCCCCCCAGGGGTACAGGTCTGTGAATCTCCAGGTTTACACACTTCACAGCACTCACCATAGCACATACCCTACCCAATGTCCATAACCCCAACCCCCCTCTCCCAACTCCCCTCCCCCCAGCAACCCTCAGTTTGTTTTGTGAGATTAAGAGTCACTTATGGTTTGTCTCCCTCCCAATCCCAACTTGTTTCATTTACTCTTCTCCTACCCCATTAACCCCCCATGTTGCATCTCCTCTCAGTCATATCAGGGAGATCATATGATAATTGTCTTTTTCCGATTGACTTATTTCGCTAAGCATGATACCCTCTAGTTCCATCCACGTCGTCGCAAATGGCAAGATTTCATTTCTTTTGATGGCTGCATAGTAATCCATTGTATATATATACCACATCTTCTTTATCCATTCGTCTGTTGATGGACATCTAGGTTCTTTCCATAGTTTGGCTATTGTAGACATTGCTGCTATAAACATTCGGGTGCACGTGCCCCTTCGGATCACTACGTTTGTATCTTTAGGGTAAATACCCAGCAGTGCAATTGCTGGGTCATAGGGTAGCTCTATTTTCAACATTTTGAGGAACCTCCATGCTGTTTTCCAGAGTGGTTGCATCAGCTTGCATTCCCACCAACAGTGTAGGAGGGTTCCCCTTTCTCCGCATCCTCGCCAGCATCTGTCATTTCCTGACTTGTTAATTTTAGCCATTCTGACTGGTGTGAGGTGGTATCTCATTGTGGTTTTGATTTGTATTTCCCTGATGCCGAGTGATATGGAGCACTTTTTCATGTGTCTGTTGGCCATCTGGATGTCTTCTTTGCAGAAATGTCTGTTCATGTCTTCTGCCCATTTCTTGATTGGATTATTTGTTCTTTGGGTGTTGAGTTTGCTAACTTCTTTATAGATTCTGGACACTAGCCCTTTATCTGATATGTCATTTGCAAATATCTTCTCCCATTCTGTCAGTTGTCTTTTGGTTTTGTGAACTGTTTCCTTTGCTGTGCAAAAGCTTTTGATCTTGATGAAATCCCAATAGTTCATTTTTGCCCTTGCTTCCCTTGCCTTTGGCGATGTTCCTAGGAAGATGTTGCTGTGGCTGAGGTCGAAGAGGTTGCTGCCTGTGTTCTCCTCAAGGATTCTG
>NW_022633901.1:0-4717 GCF_010015895.1 Lontra canadensis
CTGCTTTCAGCTCAGGTCATGACCTCAGGGTTGGGCTCCCTCCTCAGCGAGGATTCTGCTTCTCCCTATCACTCTGCCCCTCCCTCCTGCTCATGCTTGGTCTCTCTCTGTCTCTCTCTCTCACTCTTTCTCTCAAATAAATAAATAAATAAAATCTTTTTAAAAAGTAATATGTTTAAAGAAGCAAATCTTAAAGTGATTTTGTGTCATTCTAATTTTTTAATTAACATATAATGTATTATTTGACCCAGGGGTGCAGGGCTGTGAATCATCAGGCTTAAACATTTCACAGCACATCGCACATACTGTCCTCAATGTCCATAACTCAGCCATCCTAACCCTACCCCTCACCCTCCAGAAACTCTCAATTTGTTTTGTGAGATAAAGACTCTCTTATGGTTTGTCTCCCTCCTGAGCCTATCTTGTTTCATTTTTTCCCTCCCTGCCCCCCATGTTCCTCCACCCTGCCTCTCAAATTCTTCATATCAGAGTTATCATATGATAATTGTCTTTCTCTGATTGACTTATTTCACTTAGCATAATACCCTCTAGTTCCATCCACGTCATTGCCAATGGCAAGACTTTGTGTTTTGATGGTTGCATAATATTCCGTTGTATATCAATACCACATTTTCTTTATCCATTCATCTGTTGATGGACATCTAGGTTCTTTCCATAGTTTTGCTATTGTGGACATTGCTGCGATAAACATTCAGGCGCACGTGCCCCTTCTGATCACTACATTTGTATCTTTAGGGTAAATACCTAATAGTGCAATTGCTGCGTTGTAGGGAACCTCTATTTTCAACTTTTTGAGGAAACTCTGTACCGTTTGCAAGAGTGGCTATACCAGCTTGCATTCCCAGCAACAGTGTGGGAGGGTCCCCTTTCTCCACAGCCTCACCAACATCTGTTTTTCCCTGACTTGTTAATTTTAGCCATTCTGACTGGTGTGAGGTGGTATCTCACTGTGGTTTTATTTGTATTTCCTGAATGCCAAGTGATATTGAACACTTTCTCATGTGTCTGTTGGCCATTTGAATGTCTTCTTTGCTTAAATATCTGTTTTTGTCTTCTGCCCATTTCTTGATTGGATTATTTGTTTTTTGGGTATTGAGTTTGTTAAGTTCTTTTTTTTTTGTAACTTTTTAAAAAATTTTATTTATTTTCAGCATAACAGTATTCATTGTTTTTGTACAACACCCAGTGCTCCATGCAGTCCGTGCCCTCTCTAATACCCACCACCTGGTTCCCCCAACCTCTCACCGCCCCACCTCTTCAAACCCTTCAGATTGTTTTTCAGAGTCCGTAGTCTCTCATTGTTCACCTCCCCTTCCAATTTCCCCCAAATGCCTTCTACTAACTCCCCATATCCTTCATGCTATTTGTTATGCTCCACAAATAAGTGAAACCATATGATAATTGACTCTCTCTGCTTGACTTATATCACTCAGCATAATCTCTTCCAGTCCCATCCATGTTGATACAAAAGTTGGGTATTCATCCTTTCTGATGGAGGCATAATACTCCATAGTGTATATGGACCACATCTTCCTTATTCATTCGTCCGTTGAAGGGCATCTTGGTTCTTTCCACAGTTTGGCAACCGTAGCCATTGCTGCTATAAACATTGGGGTACAGATGGTCCTTCTTTTCACTACATCTGTATCTTTTGGGTAAATACCCAGTAGTGCAATGGCAGGGTCAGAGGGAAGTTCTATTTTTAATTTCTTGAGGAATCTCCACACTGTTCTCCAAAGAGGCTGCACCAACTTGCATTCCCACCAACAGTTTAAGAGGGTTCCCCTTTCTCCACATCCCCTCCAACACATGTTGTTTCCTGTCTTGCTAATTTTGGCCATTTTAACTGGTGTAAGGTGATATCTCAATGTGGTTTTAATTTGAATCTCCCTGATGGCTAGTGATGATGAACATTTTTTCATGTGTCTGATAGCCATTTGTATGTCTTCATTGGAGAAGTGTCTGTTCATATCTTCTGCCCATTTTTTGATATTAGATTATGGATACTAGCTCTTTATCTGATATGTTATTTGCAAATATCTTCTCCCATTCTGTCAATTATCTTTTAGTTTTGTTGACTGTTTCCTTTGCTGTGCAAAAGCTTTTGATCATAATGAAGTCCCAGTAGTTCATTTTTGCCCTTGCTTCCCTTGGTTGTTCCAGCTGAGGTCAAAGAGGTTGCTGCCTATGTTCTCCTCAAGGATTTTGGTGGATTCCTATCTCACATTGATGTCTTTCATCCACACAGTTGCATTTCTAAGTGCTAAGGAGAAACAGACCTCTTGGTGTCTTGGTGGAATGGGGATGAAGCAGACAGACTTGAGTCATGTTAAATCGAAGACTCAACTTCAACCCAGTTCAATCCCTAATGGGAAATTACAAGCTAAAAGAGGGGTATTAAGGATTTTTCATTTCTAGAGCGAGACAGAGCAGGTTCTGAATCAGAGTGCTAACACTAATTAGTTTCCCAGGGGAAATTTCTTTTCTGCTCTACACCTCTTGCTTTCCCAGTTCTGAAAGAGCACCTACCTCATCAGGATTTTGTTAATCATAAAGGAGTTAATGCATATGTAATTCTAAAGGCAATATCTTGCATACAGAAGGTGTCAATATTTAATTACTTTTAAGCACAAGATTTCCTACCCTCTCCCCCACACAAATCCTAGTTTGAGAAGAACTAAGGAGAAAGGAAGAGAAAAGGGAGGTCTCCCTCCAGTCATATATCCCCCTTCTAAGCCCATAGCTGTGGAAGTTACAAGCCCTGGGAAGAAAGGATTCAGGAAGGCAGGAAGTGGTATGCCAGGAGCCGCCCTGGAAGAGGAGAAATCCCTCCCAATGCAAGGACCAGGGCCCTTTATATCATTGTGTAAAGCTGCAGCTCAGGAAAGAAATGAGGTGTGTTTCTTAGAAACAATAAAGAGAGCGAGGTTCAATGGAAGTCAAGACACACAAGGCAGCCAGCAACCCCAAGCTGGGCACAAAAAAGCAGACAGATGTCAATGGGTCAGCAGAATCTGATAGGTGACCACACCCACACCCGCATTCTCCTGCGGGCCACAGTGACTGCCCTGTTTCCACTCAGCTAGCCTTACTACCAGAAACCCAGGAGATACATGAACAGTCAAAACTCCAGGAGCAGTGATCAGCAGTTGGAAAACATAACTCAAAAATATGCTCCTCCCGTATTATGTTTAGCGAAATATTTCTATTGAGAAAGACAACTATCATATGATCTCCCTGATATGAGGAGGTGGAGAGGCAACGTGTGGGGTTTGGGAGGTAGGAAAAGAATAAATGAAAGCAGATGGGATCAGGAGGGAGACAATCCATAAGAGACTCTTAATCTCACAAACAAACTGAGGGTAGCGGAAGGGAGCGGTGTAGGGAGAGGGTGGTGACATTATGGATATCTGAGAGAATATGTACTATGGTGAATGCTGTGAAGTGTGTAAACTTGGCAATTTACAGACCTGTACCGCTGGGGCTAATAATACATTATATGCTTATTAAAAAATTAAAGAAAAATTAGTAAAAAAAATCCTCCTCCCAATAACTACAAATACCACAGAGCCCTGCTTAGGATAAACTGCACAGGAAATAAGTGAGGCTTGTATGAGGCCCATGCATCTGTACCAAATGACAGGAAAGAAAACACAAATTAATGCTGAGGGTACAATATCTTTGAGTGGGAAGACAATCAATTAGTGGTGATGCCAGTTTTTAAATGACTTTTTTGGAATAAATCAGTACTCAGCAACATTCTAACACAACTCATTATGACAGTTGATTAACTTCTTTGAGAAATTATGGTGTTGTGAGAAACGTATATCAGCAGAAAAATAGGTCCTTTTGCCTGAGTCTGCTCACGTGCATGGAACTCATTGGAACGAGGTCATGTCTCTTTGAATTATTGAAAATCAAAAGCTTCTGAACAGGAAAGGAAACAGTCAAGAAAACAAAGAGGCAACCCCCGGAATGGGAGAAGATATTTGCAAATGACAGTACAGACAAAAGGTTGATATCCAGGATCTTTGAATTTATTGAAATGCCTTTTTAAAATGGTGGCTCTTTGATAAATGGTCTTGGGTCAATTTGTTATGTGTGAGAAAAATATCGTTTTCTTACAACATAAGAGAAAGAAAGATAGGATTTATGAATGCATGAAAATACTTGTGATGGCAGCACTCAAAGTCAGACACAAAACCTAGAAGCCATAAAATGAAAGGTTGACTCACTACATAAAAATTAAAACCTGATATATGAAGAAAGGCCACAAGTACCCTTTTTTATAAATGACAAGACTTCTATTATAAGATGTAAGTTGATCACATATTACGACCTCCTATTTGGCCCAAGACCTTTGGAATTTCTGGACATAAAATAAAAACTCTTCCCTAATTATATGCCAAAACCAAGAGGAAACCCTCTATCGAACAGACACTGGGGGATCCCCGCCAATGGACAACAGGCCACAGATGGCATTTGGTGGAGAGTTGGAATATTCATAGTTATTCATCACACAGGTTTTCCAGTAATGATTCAGTGACAGTCAAAGATGAACATGGACAATTCAATATGTTTCCTTCTGACAGTGCTTTCTTAAAGATCTGTGCTTTGCTTCACATTCTAGTCTTCATTCATGTCCCAGATGAACTCCAGGGGAAAATCTTTCATCTCCCTTTGGAAAATCTTGTCA
>NW_022633902.1:0-4716 GCF_010015895.1 Lontra canadensis
ACTTTGATAGGAATTGCATTAAATGTGTAAATTGCTTTAGGTAGCATAGATATTTTCACAATATTTATTCTTCCAATCCAGGAGCATGGAACAATTTTCCATTTCTTTGTGTCTTCCTCAATTTCTTTCATGAGTACGTTATAGTTTTCTGATTATAGATTCTTAGCCTCTTTGGTTAGGTTTATTCCTAGGTATCTTATAGTTTTGGGTGCAATGGTAAATGGAATTGACTCCTTAATTTCTCTTTCTTCTGTCTTGTTGTTGGTGTAGAGAAATGCGACTGATTTCTGTGCATTGATTTTATATCCTGACAGTTTACTGAATTCCTGTACCAGTTCTAGCAGTTTTGGAGTGGAGTCTTTTGGGTTTTCCACATATAGTATCATATCATCTGCGAAGAGTGATAGTTTGACTTCTTCTTTGCCGATTTGGATGCCTTTAATTTCCTTTTGTTGTCTGATTGCTGAGGCTAGGACTTCTAGTACTATGTTGAATGGCAGTGGTGATAATGGACATCCTTGCCGTGTTCCTGACCTGAGCGGAAAAGCTTTCAGTTTTTCTCCATTGAGAATGATATTTGTGGTGGGTTTTTCATAGATGGCTTTGATAATATTGAGGTATGTGCCCTCTATCCCTACACTTTGAAGAGTTTTGATCAGGAAGGGATGCTGTACTTTGTCAAATGCTTTTTCCACATCTATTGGGAGTATCTTATGGTTCTTTCTTTTATTAATGTGTTGTATCACATTGATTGATTTGCGGATGTTGAACCATCCTTGCAGCCCTGGAATAAATCCCACTTGGTCGTGATGAATAATCCTTTTAATGTACTGTTGAATCCTATTGGCTAGTATTTTGGTGAGAATTTTCGCATCTGTGTTCATCAAGGATATTGGTCTGTAGTTCTCTTTTTTGATCAGATCCTTGTCTGGTTTTGGGATCAAGGTGATGCTGGCCTCATAAAATGAATTTGGAAGTTTTCCTTCCATTTCTATTTTTTGGAAGAGTTTCAGGAGAATAGGAATTAATTCCTCTTTAAATGCTTGGTAGAATTCCCCTGGGAAGCCGTCTGGCCCTGAGCTCTTGTTTGTTTAGAGATTTTTGATGACTGCTTCAATGTCCTTACTGGTTATGGGTCTGTTCAGGTTTTCTATTTCTTCCTGGTTCAGTTGTGGTAGTTTATATGTCTCTAGGAATGCCTCCATTTCTTCCAGATTGTCAAATTTGCTGGCATATAGTTAGTTGCTCATAATATGTTCTTATAATTGTTTATATTTCTTTGGTGTTGGTTGTGATCTCTCCTCTTTCATTCATGATTTTATTTATTTGGGTCCTTTCTCTTTTCTTTTTGATGAGTCTGGCCAGGGGTTTATCAATCTTATTAATTCTTTCAAAGAACCAGCTCCTAGTTTCGTTGATTTGCTCTATTTTTTTTTTTTTTTTTGGTTTCTGTTTCATTGATTTCTGCTCTGATCATTATGATTTCTCTTCTCCTGCTGGGTTTAGGGTTTCTTTCTCGTTCTTTCTCCATCTCATTTAAGTGTAGGGTTAGGGTGTGTACCTGAGACCTTTCTTGTTTCTTGAGAAAGGCTTGTACCACTATATATTTTCCTCTCAGGACTGCCTTTGTTGTGCCCCACAGATTTTGAACCATTGTGTTTTCATTATCATTTGTTTTCATGACTTTTTTCAATTCTTCTTTAATTTCCTGGTTGACCCATTCATTCTTTAGAAGGATGCTGTTTAGTCTCCATGTATTTGGGTTCTTTCCAAATTTCCTCTTGTGATTAAGTTCCAGCTTCAGACCATTGTGGTCTGAAATATGCAGGGAATGATTCCAATCTTTTGATACTGTTTGAGACCTTATTTAGGACTGAGGATGTGATCTATTCTGGAGAACATTCCTTGTACACTAGAGAAGAATGTGTGTTTTGTTGCTTTGGGATGAAATGTTCTGAATATATCTGTGATGTCCATCTGGTCCAGTGTGTCATTTAAGGCCTTTATTTCCTTGTTGATCTTTTGCTTGGATGATCTGTCCATTTCAGTGAGGGGAGTGTTAAAGTCCCCTACTATTATTGTTGATGTGTTTCTTTGATTTTGTTATTAATTGGTTTATATACTTGGTTGCTCCCATGTTAGGGGCATAGATATTTAAAATTGTTAGATCTTCTTGTTGGACAAATCCTTGAGTATGATATAGTGTCCTTCCTCTTCTCTTGTTATAGTCTTTGGCTTAAAATCTAATTGATCTGATATAAGGATTGCCACTCCTGCTTTCTTCTGATGTTCATTAGCATGGTACATTGTTTTCCACCCCCTCACTTTAAACCTGGAGGTGTCTTCGGGTTTAAAATGAGTTTCTTGTAGGCAACATATAGATGGGTTTTGTTTTTTTATCCATTCTAATACCCTGTGTCTTTTGATTGGGGCATTTAGCCCATTAACATTCAGGGTAACTATTGAGAGATATGAATTCAGTGCCATTGTATTGCCTATAAGGTGACTGTTACTGTATATTGTCTCTTTTCCTTTCTGATCTATTACTTTTAGGTTCTCTCTTTGCTTAGAGGACCCCTTTCAATATTTCCTGTAGAGCTGGTTTGGTGTTTGCAAATTCTTTCAGTTTTTGTTTGTCCTGGAAGCTCTTAATCTCTCCTTCTATTTTCAATGATAGCCTAGCTGGATATCGTATTCTTGGCTGCATGTTTTTCTCGTTTAGTGTTCTGAATATATTATGCCAGCTCTTTCTGGCCTGCCAGGTCTCTGTGGATAAGTCTGCTGCCAATCTAATATTTTTACCATTGTATGTTATAGACTTCTTTTCCCAGGCTGCTTTCAGGATTTTCTCGTTGTCACTAAGACTTGTAAATTTTACTATTAGGTGACGGAGTGTGGACCTATTCTTATTGCTTTTGAGGGGGGTCCTCTGAACCTCCCGGATTTTGATGCTTGTTCCCTTTGCCATATTGGGGAAATTCTCTCCAATAATTCTCTCCAATATATCTTCTGCTCTCCTCTCTCTTTCTTCTTCTTCTGGAATCCCAATTATTCTAATGTTTCGTTTTATGGTGTCAATTATCTCTCGAATTCTGCCCTCCTGGTCCAGTAGTTGTTTTTCCTTCTTTTGCTCAGCTTCTTTATTCTCTGTCATTTGGTCTTCTATATCACTAATTCTTTCTTCTGCCTCATTTATCCTAGCAGTGAGAGCCTCCATTTTTGATTGCACCTCATTAATAATTTTTTTTATTTCAACTTGGTTAGATTTTAGTTCTTTTATTTCTCCAGAAAGGGCTTTTATATCTCCCGAGAGGGTTTCTCTAATATCTTCCATGCCTTTTTCGAGCCCAGCTAGAAGCTTGGGAATCATCATTCTGAACTCTACATCTGAGATATTACCAATGTCTGTATTGGTTAGGTCCCTAGCCGTTGGTACTGCCTCTTGTTCTTTTTTTTGTGGTGATTTTTCTGCCTTGTCATTTTGTCCAGATAAGAGTATATGAAGAAGCAAGTAAAATACTAAAAGGGTGGCAAAGACCCCAGGAAAATATGCTTTAACCAAATTAGAAGAGATCCCAAATTGTGATGGGGGAAAAGGGGATAAAAAGAGGTTCACAAAGAAAAAAAGAAAAAAAAAGAAACAATTAAAGAAAATGAATAAAGAAAAAATATAAAAAAGAAAACAATATATATATATATTTATATATTAGATAAACTAGTTAAAAATGTTAAAAAAAGAAAAGGGTAAATGTTAAAAAAAATTTAGCAGAAGAAGAGAGAAAAAAAATATTGAAAAAGAAAAAAAAATTAAATTAACCTCAAGACTAAAGAATCATGGGGAGAAAGCCATGAGTTCCATGCTTTGCTTTCTCTTCCTCTGGAATTCCGGTGCTCTCCCTGGTATTGAAACTGCACTCCTTGGTAGGTGAACTTGGTCCTGGCTGGGTTTCTTGTTGATCTTCTGGGGGAGGGGCCTGTTGTAGTGATTCTCCAGTGTCTTTGCCCCAGGCGGAATTGCACCGCCCTTACCAGGGGCCGGGCTGAGTAATCCGCTCGGGTTCGCTTTCAGGAGCTTTTGTTCCCTGAGCGCTTTCCGTAGAGTCCGGAGGACGGGAATGAAGATGGCGGCCTCCGGTCTCTGGCCCGGAGGAGCCGAGAGCTCGGGGCCCCACTCCTCAGTGCGCCCTCGGAGAACAGCGCCCATTTACTCCCGTCTCCCTGGCCTCCGGCCACGCTCCGAGCTCACCGAGCCTGCGACCGGTTCAAGGTAACCCCAAGCTGTGAGCTCACTCCTCGGCTCCGTCTCTGTAGCCGGCTTCCCTGTTCTAATACCTGCAAGCTCTGTGACACTCAGACACCCCTAATCCTTCTGTGACCCTGTGGGACCTGGGGCCACGCTGACCCCACGTGGGCTTCACTCCGGTATTAGCCTCTGGAGCGATGTCCCTCAGCGGAACAGACTTTTAAAAGTCCTGATTTTGTGCTCCGTTGCTTGCTGGGAGCCAGCCCCTCCCCCCGCGGTCTGTCTTCCCGTCGCTTTGGATTCACTTCTCCACCAATCCTACCTTTCAGAAAGTGGTTGATTTTCTGTTTCTAGAATTGCTGTTCTTCTTCTCTTCGATCTCCCGTTGGATTTGTAGGTGTTTGCAATCTTTAGATAAGCTATCTAGCTGATCTCCTGCTACCTGAAGTAGTCGCAGCCTGCTACCTCTCTGC
>NW_022633903.1:0-4716 GCF_010015895.1 Lontra canadensis
GCAGAGAGGTAGCAGGCTGCGACTACTTCAGGTAGCAGGAGATCAGCTAGATAGCTTATCTAAAGATTGCAAACACCTACAAATCCAACGGGAGATCGAAGAGAAGAAGAACAGCAATTCTAGAAACAGAAAATCAACCACTTTCTGAAAGGTAGGATTGGTGGAGAAGTGAATCCAAAGCGACGGGAAGACAGACCGCGGGGGGAGGGGCTGGCTCCCAGCAAGCAACGGAGCACAAAATCAGGACTTTTAAAAGTCTGTTCCGCTGAGGGACATCGCTCCAGAGGCTAATACCGGAGTGAAGCCCACGTGGGGTCAGCGTGGCCCCAGGTCCCACAGGGTCACAGAAGGATTAGGGGTGTCTGAGTGTCACAGAGCTTGCAGGTATTAGAACAGGGAAGCCGGCTACAGAGACGGAGCCGAGGAGTGAGCTCACAGCTTGGGGTTACCTTGAACCGGTCGCAGGCTCGGTGAGCTCGGAGCGTGGCCGGAGGCCAGGGAGACGGGAGTAAATGGGCGCTGTTCTCCGAGGGCGCACTGAGGAGTGGGGCCCCGAGCTCTCGGCTCCTCCGGGCCAGAGACCGGAGGCCGCCATCTTCATTCCCGTCCTCCGGACTCTACGGAAAGCGCTCAGGGAACAAAAGCTCCTGAAAGCGAACCCGAGCGGATTACTCAGCCCGGCCCCTGGTAAGGGCGGTGCAATTCCGCCTGGGGCAAAGACACTGGAGAATCACTACAACAGGCCCCTCCCCCAGAAGATCAACAAGAAACCCAGCCAGGACCAAGTTCACCTACCAAGGAGTGCAGTTTCAATACCAGGGAGAGCACCGGAATTCCAGAGGAAGAGAAAGCAAAGCATGGAACTCATGGCTTTCTCCCCATGATTCTTTAGTCTTGAGGTTAATTTAATTTTTTTTTCTTTTTCAATATTTTTTTTCTCTCTTCTTCTGCTAAATTTTTTTTAACATTTACCCTTTTCTTTTTTTAACATTTTTAACTAGTTTATCTAATATATAAATATATATATATATTGTTTTCTTTTTTATATTTTTTCTTTATTCATTTTCTTTAATTGTTTCTTTTTTTTTCTTTTTTTCTTTGTGAACCTCTTTTTATCCCCTTTTCCCCCATCACAATTTGGGATCTCTTCTAATTTGGTTAAAGCATATTTTCCTGGGGTCTTTGCCACCCTTTTAGTATTTTACTTGCTTCTTCATATACTCTTATCTGGACAAAATGACAAGGCAGAAAAATCACCACAAAAAAAAGAACAAGAGGCAGTACCAACGGCTAGGGACCTAACCAATACAGACATTGGTAATATCTCAGATGTAGAGTTCAGAATGATGATTCCCAAGCTTCTAGCTGGGCTCGAAAAAGGCATGGAAGATATTAGAGAAACCCTCTCGGGAGATATAAAAGCCCTTTCTGGAGAAATAAAAGAACTAAAATCTAACCAAGTTGAAATAAAAAAAATTATTAATGAGGTGCAATCAAAAATGGAGGCTCTCACTGCTAGGATAAATGAGGCAGAAGAAAGAATTAGTGATATAGAAGACCAAATGACAGAGAATAAAGAAGCTGAGCAAAAGAAGGAAAAACAACTACTGGACCAGGAGGGCAGAATTCGAGAGATAATTGACACCATAAAACGAAACATTAGAATAATTGGGATTCCAGAAGAAGAAGAAAGAGAGAGGAGAGCAGAAGATATATTGGAGAGAATTATTGGAGAGAATTTCCCCAATATGGCAAAGGGAACAAGCATCAAAATCCGGGAGGTTCAGAGGACCCCCCTCAAAAGCAATAAGAATAGGTCCACACTCCGTCACCTAATAGTAAAATTTACAAGTCTTAGTGACAACGAGAAAATCCTGAAAGCAGCCTGGGAAAAGAAGTCTATAACATACAATGGTAAAAATATTAGATTGGCAGCAGACTTATCCACAGAGACCTGGCAGGCCAGAAAGAGCTGGCATAATATATTCAGAACACTAAACGAGAAAAACATGCAGCCAAGAATACGATATCCAGCTAGGCTATCATTGAAAATAGAAGGAGAGATTAAGAGCTTCCAGGACAAACAAAAACTGAAAGAATTTGCAAACACCAAACCAGCTCTACAGGAAATATTGAAAGGGGTCCTCTAAGCAAAGAGAGAACCTAAAAGTAATAGATCAGAAAGGAAAAGAGACAATATACAGTAACAGTCACCTTATAGGCAATACAATGGCACTGAATTCATATCTCTCAATAGTTACCCTGAATGTTAATGGGCTAAATGCCCCAATCAAAAGACACAGGGTATTAGAATGGATAAAAAAACAAAACCCATCTATATGTTGCCTACAAGAAACTCATTTTAAACCCGAAGACACCTCCAGGTTTAAAGTGAGGGGGTGGAAAACAATGTACCATGCTAATGAACATCAGAAGAAAGCAGGAGTGGCAATCCTTATATCAGATCAATTAGATTTTAAGCCAAAGACTATAACAAGAGAAGAGGAAGGACACTATATCATACTCAAGGATTTGTCCAACAAGAAGATCTAACAATTTTAAATATCTATGCCCCTAACATGGGAGCAACCAAGTATATAAACCAATTAATAACAAAATCAAAGAAACACATCAACAATAATAGTAGGGGACTTTAACACTCCCCTCACTGAAATGGACAGATCATCCAAGCAAAAGATCAACAAGGAAATAAAGGCCTTAAATGACACACTGGACCAGATGGACATCACAGATATATTCAGAACATTTCATCCCAAAGCAACAAAACACACATTCTTCTCTAGTGTACAAGGAATGTTCTCCAGAATAGATCACATCCTCAGTCCTAAATAAGGTCTCAAACAGTATCAAAAGATTGGAATCATTCCCTGCATATTTCAGACCACAATGGTCTGAAGCTGGAACTTAATCACAAGAGGAAATTTGGAAAGAACCCAAATACATGGAGACTAAACAGCATCCTTCTAAAGAATGAATGGGTCAACCAGGAAATTAAAGAAGAATTGAAAAAAGTCATGAAAACAAATGATAATGAAAACACAATGGTTCAAAATCTGTGGGGCACAACAAAGGCAGTCCTGAGAGGAAAATATATAGTGGTACAAGCCTTTCTCAAGAAACAAGAAAGGTCTCAGGTACACACCCTAACCCTACACTTAAATGAGATGGAGAAAGAACGAGAAAGAAACCCTAAACCCAGCAGGAGAAGAGAAATCATAATGATCAGAGCAGAAATCAATGAAACAGAAACCAAAAAAAAAAAAAAAAATAGAGCAAATCAACGAAACTAGGAGCTGGTTCTTTGAAAGAATTAATAAGATTGATAAACCCCTGGCCAGACTCATCAAAAAGAAAAGAGAAAGGACCCAAATAAATAAAATCATGAATGAAAGAGGAGAGATCACAACCAACACCAAAGAAATATAAACAATTATAAGAACATATTATGAGCAACTAACTATATGCCAGCAAATTTGACAATCTGGAAGAAATGGAGGCATTCCTAGAGACATATAAACTACCACAACTGAACCAGGAAGAAATAGAAAACCTGAACAGACCCATAACCAGTAAGGACATTGAAGCAGTCATCAAAAATCTCTAAACAAACAAGAGCTCAGGGCCAGACGGCTTCCCAGGGGAATTCTACCAAGCATTTAAAGAGGAATTAATTCCTATTCTCCTGAAACTCTTCCAAAAAATAGAAATGGAAGGAAAACTTCCAAATTCATTTTATGAGGCCAGCATCACCTTGATCCCAAAACCAGACAAGGATCTGATCAAAAAAGAGAACTACAGACCAATATCCTTGATGAACACAGATGCGAAAATTCTCACCAAAATACTAGCCAATAGGATTCAACAGTACATTAAAAGGATTATTCATCACGACCAAGTGGGATTTATTCCAGGGCTGCAAGGATGGTTCAACATCCGCAAATCAATCAATGTGATACAACACATTAATAAAAGAAAGAACCATAAGATACTCCCAATAGATGTGGAAAAAGCATTTGACAAAGTACAGCATCCCTTCCTGATCAAAACTCTTCAAAGTGTAGGGATAGAGGGCACATACCTCAATATTATCAAAGCCATCTATGAAAAACCCACCACAAATATCATTCTCAATGGAGAAAAACTGAAAGCTTTTCCGCTCAGGTCAGGAACACGGCAAGGATGTCCATTATCACCACTGCCATTCAACATAGTACTAGAAGTCCTAGCCTCAGCAATCAGACAACAAAAGGAAATTAAAGGCATCCAAATCGGCAAAGAAGAAGTCAAACTATCACTCTTCGCAGATGATATGATACTATATGTGGAAAACCCAAAAGACTCCACTCCAAAACTGCTAGAACTGGTACAGGAATTCAGTAAACTGTCAGGATATAAAATCAATGCACAGAAATCAGTCGCATTTCTCTACACCAACAACAAGACAGAAGAAAGAGAAATTAAGGAGTCAATTCCATTTACCATTGCACCCAAAACTATAAGATACCTAGGAATAAACCTAACCAAAGAGGCTAAGAATCTATAATCAGAAAACTATAACGTACTCATGAAAGAAATTGAGGAAGACACAAAGAAATGGAAAATTGTTCCATGCTCCTGGATTGGAAGAATAAATATTGTGAAAATATCTATGCTACCTAAAGCAATTTACACATTTAATGCAATTCCTATCAAAGT
>NW_022633904.1:0-4712 GCF_010015895.1 Lontra canadensis
CACTGCATGCAGCTCCTTCATTAAGGAGTCATTTGAAAGTCCTCATGTAACAACAAGGGGAAGGAAACTTAACGGGATTGTTCATATTTCTTATGAGAGGGTGATCTATGTCAAGGCATTTCATCAGTCAGTGTTTTTGTCTTCAAATACCTGAAGGAAGGAGCTGGCCAAAACTGGGCCAGGTGGTGATGTACAGCAGGGTGGAAAAGCATCCACTTTGGCAGAAACAGACCCCTCTGAAATCAGGTTCAATCAACTCAGCTGCAGGGCCGAGGCACTGACCATCCCAGTGGAATCTATTTTCTTATGTATGCATCCTAAAGTGACAGTGAGAATTAGACATTGTGATAGATGCAAAATGCTCAAAGATTTCTGCAGACTTTAGTGGGGGTAGAATTTAAAAATCTAAAGACTCAGAAGGGGGGATGGGAAGACGACAATGAAATAGTAAAACAAAATTGAAGAATTTAAACAAAAGGTTTAGACATATTTCTAGGCAGCTACTAGAAGTCACTGTGATACGGAGTATTCCACGGAACATGAAACCACAGAAAGCACCAAGCAAGAGAAATGTGAGGAGACAACAGACAACAGACAGCTTCTGGAGACACTCCTCTACAGGTTGGGGGTTGAAGGGATGAGTCAACTGCAATCACAATTTGGGATACGATTGAAAGCGAATAACACAGGGAGAAAACACAGTTGGGACATGCTCTGCAGGGGATGGCAGAAGGGTAAAGCATTATTCATTCATTCATTCATTCATTCACTCACTCATTAATTCCCTGACAGATTTCACAAGTATTTATTGTGCTAGTCATAGTGAAATAGTGAAAAGAACTGATGAGAAAAGAAATTACATAGAAAAAGAGATGAAAAGCACCACTTACATTTGATTATGATATGCCGGATGGTGATCATAGGAGAGTAAGAATCTATATCCAGAAATTTAGGGTTACCCCAGCTGGTTCAGTCAGTAGAACATGTGATTCTTGATCTCAGGGTCTTTCAGTTCAAGGCCTGCACTGGTTGTAAAGTTTACTTTTAAAAAAGAAAAAGTGTTTATGCTTTTATACCAAGAAGAAGAAGAAGAAGACGAAGAAAAGAAGAAAGAGGAGGAGGAGGAGGAAAGGGAGGAGGAGGAGGAGGAGGAGGGAGAGAAATTTGGGGCACTACATATAGGACATAGCTTCATGTGAAACACCTGGTCTGATTTTCATAAATTTCAGAGAAGGATTTAGTTGGTCTGACTCAACCTGCCTGTTGCACTTGGGGAATAAGGATGGAGGCATGATTCTCAGAGGAGTTTTGATTTGCCTTTGAGGTGCTTTGAGCATCCACAGTTCTTAGCCTTGAAGGAAGAGGAGGAGCAGAGATGTATGAATTTATCAATGTTTAGCACTCTTCTGAACAATGTCTAAGGGACCAGCTAGTTATGAATAATGCATAAATAAACTTTAAGCTGTTCACGTCATTTTAAGTTTAAAAGATCTTTGAAAGATATAAATCATGAAAGTTATAAGGGACTATTATTTACCATTGATCTATGAACTACATAAGGGCTAGGACTTTTTCATATATGTCTCTACCTACAGAGCTAGCACCCAGTATAGTGCACTGCACGGAAAGGACATTTTGTATTTGTGGAACATAATTAAGGTTCTGTTTATCCTTTAGTAACCCTGTTTACTTAAGCCTTTACCAATCACTTTGTAAAAATAATTTCATGGATATGCTTAGACTAATAAAATTATATCCCAGAGTGTTCTTTCAAACATATTAACAGGTGACAAGAGGAGGATGACATAATATTGTCTCCAGTCTTTCCCAAATAGAAATATTAAAAAATAGTTCTCAAAATTAAAAAAAAAAATAGACAAGATAGTGACTTGTTGGCTTGGCAGCATAGTTGAGTTAATCCAGTAATTACCTCTTTAAGGATTTCTTCCCAAAGCAGCATAACTAAACAAGAAAAAAATAAAACAAATATTACTGCAGTAAGGAAATACTTATAAGATCAAATTGACATATAGTTTCTGTAGTTATAACATTGATATCACTCAGTAAGTGGCTGAAGAAATTAGAAATAATGTGAGAAAGGAATACATCAAAATCCTTGAGGAGAACACAGACAGCTACCACTTCGACCGCAGGCACAACAACTTCTTCCTAGAAACATTGCCAAAAGCAAGGGAAGCAAGGGCAAAAATGAACTATTGGGACTTCATCAAGATCAAAAGCTTTTGCACGGAAAAGAAAACAGTCAACAAAACCAAAAGACAACTGACAGAATGGGAGAAGATATTTGCAAATGACATATCAGATGAAAGGCTAGTATCTAAAATCTATAAAGAACATATCAAACTCAACACGCAAAAAACAAATAATCCAATCAAGACATGGGCAGAGGACATGAACAGACATTTCTGCAAAGAAGACATCCAGATGGCCAACAGACACATGAAAAAGTACTCCACATCACTTGGCATCAGGGAAATACAAATCAAAACCACAATGAGATACCACCACACACCCGTCAGAATGGCTAAAGTTAACAAGTCAGGAAACAACAGGTGCTGGCGAGGATGTGGAGAAAGGGGAACCCTTCCACACTGTTCGTGGGAATGCAAGCTGGTGCAACCACTCTGGAAAACAGCATGGAGGTTCCTCAAAAAGTTGAAAATAGAACTACACTACAACCCAGCATTCACACTACGGGGTATTTACTCTAAAGATACAAATGTAGTGATCCTAAGGGGCATGTGCACCTGAATGTTTATAGCAGCAATGTCCACAATAGCCAAACTATGGAGAGAACCTAGATGTCCATTAACAGATGAATGGATAAAGAAGAAGTGATATATATATATATATATATATATATATATATATATATATGGTATGTGTATATATATATACACTATTGAATACTGTGCAGTCATCAAAAGAAATGAAATCTTGCCATTTGCAATGACGTGGATGGAACTAGAGGGTATTATTCTGAGTGAAATAAGTCATTCAGAGAAAGATAATTATCATATGATCTCCCTGATAAGAGGAAGTTGAGAAGCAAAGTGGGGGGCATGGGGGTAGGGAAGGAAAAAATGAAACAAGATAGAATGTGGAGGGAGACAAACCATAAGAGACTCAATCTCTCAAAAGAAACTGAAGGGGGCTGGGGTAGGGGTGTAGGGAGAGGGTGATTGGGTTATGGACATTGAGGAATATGTGTGCTATGGTGATTGTTGTGAATTCTGTAAACAAGGCAATTCACAGGCCAGAACCCCTGGGGCTAATAATACATTATATGTTAATAAAAATCAAAAATTAAAAAAAATGAAATTATAAATAGAGCACAATATTACCCACTTTTTAAAAATAACACAACAGAAAATGTTGCCAAGATACTCAGCTTTATCATCTCTAACACTTGTTCTCGTGGTTACTTTTGTTCTGTTTACCTTATGTCACAATGTTTGTTGCTATAGTTAAGTCAAGTTTTCATTTTTGGTGCTGCTGCATGCTGCTGATATGCACAAAGGCTAACGAGACTGTCTCTTTTGGCAAATTTCCTCTATCAGTGTGCAGCCTCAGCTTATTTCCCAGAGTGCTTTTTGAAAGTCTAAACGGCATCAAGAATGCTTAGTTTGTGTTAAGTTTTTTTTTTTTTCAGTCAAACATTTTCTCACTTATCTGGTAATTGTGTTTTGAGGCAGAGAACTCCCCTTTTCATCCTTATGTATTATTTCTATACAATATGTCATATACGATACTGGCTGGATATAGAAACTTTGCCTGGTAAGAGTTGATACTTAATGGATCTCATCTTCAAAAGACTTTATGATCTCATCTTCAAAAGACTTTATCTTTAATCATGGACTTAACAACCTTTAATAAATTCAGTTCACATATTCAAAGAATCTGGAGCTTAAGGATGCACCCAGACAAGTAAATTGCAATGTTTATTGATTTGAAGTGGAATCTATAGGGAAGAAAGATAAATTTATTATATATATGACATATAAATATACTGAGTGACATAAATATATTTCTATGTATTTAATTCAGTGATATAAATACATATCTATGAATTGCTATATATATAATTGAGATCAAATTTCTATACTTTCAAAACTTTCTCTATTAAATTGCTTTTCTGTTTCAGAAAAATAGTAATACATGTCTAAAAAATACTGTTTCAAACCGGGCATAATCAGGGTCTAAGGTGCTTTGAAGACATATCTGCCCGTATTGAAGAAATATGTGCAAGGTTTGGAGATAGGAATTAGCAAATGGCGTGCAGAGAAAAAAAAAAGCAGCGAGTAATGATAATTCAACTTTTAGCTGACATATTACTTTAATTCCCTTCTCCAAGCCTTTCTGTATTCCACCGTATTATTAGAAAACATTCATGATTCATCATCAGTGTCCATCATCTCTTTCAAGGCTCAAGACACACGTCCATCGCTGTTCCATTATATAACTAGAAATATCTTTTTTGGGTTGTCTATCCTGAATAATTCCATCCTAATTTCAAATCCTGTACTTTTCTTTTTTAAATCAACTGCTAAAATTCAAGGTTAGAGAAAATCCAGATTCATATCAGTATGTGTGCCAAGGTTTGATGTAGCTGCCAACATTTAGTGCATCTGTAAACTACATCTTATATCAACTTCATAGAATTGTATGGCTTAGACCAAGAAAGATAATGG
>NW_022633905.1:0-4707 GCF_010015895.1 Lontra canadensis
TTGCTGGATGAGTTCAGGACCTCTGTTCTGTCTCCACATCCCCCAGTTTCCATCCCTGAATGCATCTTGTGCATCAGGAAGACTGCAAACTGGCCATGACATCTAAAATGCACCTGTGTTCACTGCACAGAGACATGGAGTGGTGCTAGTAATATTCCCGCAATTCTTGTCCTTGGGGAGCACCCCTCACTACTTGCTCATAGCCCCGGGCTCACTGCCAGGAGGTGCATTCCTCTCTGAGTCTCCTAGTGAGTGAGGTTATGTAGGTGGATGAAATATGTCAACCATTAATGCAAAATAATATAATAATTGCATAATATTTAATCGATTTGCTCATTCAAAGAGAAAGTGAACCATAAGACAACTGGATCAGAGCAAAGAGAGAAATAAATTAGGATATTCTGAAATAAAACACTGGATTTCAACTTTGAGCTTCAGCATATACAGAAGAAGGAATTGATCACACCCTCGTTGCTACAAGAAAATGTGGGATGCAATAGTTAGGATGGTGGAGAAGGGGTCGCTATGATTGGATTTCTGGAACACAGCTAGGTAGTCATCAAGTCATTCTGAGCATCCAAGAAGTCAATCAGAGGTCTGAGAGAACAAAACCCGCTAGTCTTCAAATAGAAAACCGACCTCCTTTTGTTATGTAGGAGGTGCAGAGAGTTGTCTTGGGACAGATATAACTGTGGGGGTGACATCAGGGATCGACCCTGCTTCTGGAAGCTACCACAATATATTGTAGCAGCAGAGCACAAAATCTGAACTTTTAGAAGTGTGCTACTGTGGGGATGTGCCTGGCATAAAGGTGCTGATGTGGCAAAGTGGGGCAGAATTCCAGGGTCTGAGGTCTGCTGAGTCACAAGAAGGATGTGTGGCACCATTGTGATGCACAGATGCTAGGCAAAGAGCCTGGAACCCGGTTGAACAGTGAGTCTAAGTGCAGGCTTTCTGCTCTGATTTGCCATAAACAGTGAACCACAATCTGGTCATGTGACCTCTTTCCTGAGACCTGTGGGCAAATGGAAAAAGGTATGAGACTCTACCCTGGAGGAATAACATGGGTCCACACCATAGGAGTCCCTAGAAGTTTTGAAACTCAATCTTGTGCCTGAGATACAGCAGCTCAGACACAGGTAGGGTGAATATTGTTTTCTGACGGAAACATTGGAGAGAAAGGGGTTGATTGCTTTTCTGTGAGGGCTCACTAAAGGTGGGGTGTATGTGAAATTTCAACCTTTGCCTAGAGAGAAGATGCCATATTCAACCTACCCATCAGTGCCATCAGAAAGCAAAACAGTGGCACCTAGAGGATGGCAGACACACCTACAGCAATCCCTGTCCCCTGCTCCCAAGATGTCCATTTCCATGAGGGCAAAACCCCTGAGAATAATCATAGCAGGCACCTTCCCCAGAAGATCCACAGAACAATTCCATCTCAGCAAGTTTAATGATCATAGAGTGTGGCACACTTTCAGTTCCCGGGGAAGTAGGCTTAGCTTTCTTTCTTTTTATTCTCAAGTTTTTTAGTTTTAATTTTGATTTATTTTCTGATTCATCTTTCTTTAGGTTTTATATTACTTCCTCCTCATTTTTAGCTTTAATTTTTATAAATACACATTCTTATTTTTTCTATTTTTAATTTTTTCATTGATATATATATTATTTTTTGTGATCTATATTCTATTTAGGAAACATTCATTATGACAAATCCTCAATTTATACGTCTTAATTTATTCCCCTCATCTTATTTTATTCTCCAGAAACAATCAAGCAAAAAAACAATGAATGGATGAACAGACACTTCTGCAATGAAGATATAGAAATGGCTAACAAACATATGAAAAAATGTTCATCATCACTAGCCATCAGGGAGATTCAAATCAAGACCACATTGAGATACCACTTTACAGCAGTTAGATTGGTCAATATTAACAAGACAGTAAACAATGTGTTTTGGAGAGGGTGTGTAGAAAGGGGAACCCTCTTCCACTCTTGGTGGGAATGCAAGTCGGAGCAGCCACTTTGGAAAACAGTGTGGAGGTTCCTTAAGAAATTAAAAATAGAGCTTCACTATGACCCTGCAATTGCACTACTGGGTATTTACCCCAAACATACAGATGTAGTGAAAAGAAGGGCCATCTGTACCCCAATGTTCATAGCAGCAATGGCCACATTTGCGAAACTGTGGAAAGAATTAAGATGCCCATTAACAGACGAATGGATAAAATTTGGTTCATATATACAATGGAATATTATGCCTCCATCATAAAGGATAAATATCTGACATATGCATCAACATGGACAGATCAAGAGGAGATTATGTTGAGTGAAATAAGTGAAGCAGAGAGAGAATCAATTATCATATGTTTTCACTTACTTGTGGAGTATAAAGAATAACACGGAGATTTTGAGAGAAGGAGAGGAGAAAAGAATTGGGGAAAATTGAGGGGGAGATGAATCTTGAGAAACTGTGGACTCTGAGAAAGAAACTGAGGGTTTTGGAGTAGTGGGTACTGGCGTTAGGTGAGCCTGGTGGGGGGGCATTCTGGAGGGCACGTATTGCATGGAGCACTGGGTGTGGTGCATAAACAACGATAATTGGAGCACTGAAAAATTAAAATAAAATTAGAAAAAAGCAGATATTGAAAAGAAATGAGAGAATGGAAAAATTCACCCTAGAAGAATGAGTAAGATGTAGATCTCATTCCCAGGTTTTTAATCAATACAAACATAAATATGAAGTCTGAACTAGAATTTAAAGCAATGATTTTAAGTATACTAGCTGGCCTTGAAAAAAGGTTAGAAGACACTAAGAATCCCTTACTGCAGTGATACATGAACTAAAATTGAATCAGGTCCAAATTAAAAAGAAACAAACAAGCTCTAAAACCAAGACACAATCCCAAGTGGAGGCCATAAAATATAAGGATGGATGGTGAGGAGCAAATTGGAGGTATACAAGATAAAGTTATAGAAAATAATGACTGAGAAGATGATGGATTCCAAGATAATGGACCACAAAGGTAGACTTACGGAACTCAGGGACTTTTTGAAACATAATAATATTTGTATCATAAGCGTCTCTGGAGATGGACAGAGAGAAAAGGAGGGATTAGGTTTATTCTGTAAGATAGTAGCTGAAAAGTTCTGTAATATGCAGAAGGACACAGACATCAAAATCCAGGAAGTACAGGGAATTCACATTAAATTCAACAAAAGCTGATGATCTCTAAGGCATATCATAGTCAAACTGAAAAAACACAACACAGAGAAGGAAAGAATCCTGAAAGGAACTAAGGAACAAAAGAGCTTAACCTTCAGGGCTTTCAGACAACACAACTCTGTAATGTGATGATCAGAATCAAATCCCACAGAGTCATCACATCCACATCTTCTGGAAAGTTTGAAAAATCATCACCCTTAAATGGAAGTTCCAGAAACTCTAGGAAACCCTGACTCCCTTGTACCAAGGTTCTCCCTGTGTGTCCACTGCATCATTTCACAGAGCCCTGGGATAGTTAACTGGTTAGTCATATCTGTCAGAGGGAACATGTGACAAACCCACTCTGAACCTTATTGAAGGAACTTATCAGGTACTTTTCACAACAAAAGCAGCAGAGAAGCTCCAGAGCATCAGTGCTTGGGTTCATGTGTCACTAATGTCTTTATCTGTTCCAGCTGCTGTAACAAGGTACACAGACTGAGTGACTTTAAACAACACACACTTATTTCTCACATTCTCTTCTGTAGTCTCGGAAGTCGCATATCAAGGTGTTGACAGATTTGGTATCTGGAGAGCCTACACATCTTAGAGTGTCCTTTCCCTGTCACCTCACACGGGGCTAGGAGGCAAGGGTCTTTCCCAGTTCTGGTGTGTAAAGTCCCTAATACCATCATGAGATTGCTGTCTCCTGACCTAAGTGTTCCCTGAGACCCATCCTCCTCATCCCATCACATTGTTATTAGGATTCCCCTGTGATGGTAGAGGTCACACACATTGAGCTGACAGCAACAACTAAAGGATCAGTTAGTTATTCCGTGCAGGTGGAAGGCCCCTCCAATCCAGCATCTCAACCTGAGGATTCTCATGGATCCAGTAGAAGCTTCTTGTCTCTGTGTGCACACAGGGGACACAAGACCTTCAGAACCACCTGGTGACCTTGGGGAGTGGACACCTCCCCTGCAGACACTGGGTAGAAAACAGTCTACTTCTATCATTATCTTTTTACTGTGGGGATTCTATGGATTATTCTAATTTTCCAAGGATTCATACTATTTTATACTTAGAGTGGTTAGTTTCCTCTTTTCTTCTTTCAGTTTCACACATGTTTAGTGGAAATAGTCATCACATTATTGCCTGCTAGGTCCTTGACCTTCATTCCTCTCTCTCTTATTTCTGCCTCACAGATGAAAAATCGAACAAGAAATCACCTGTTCTCCCTCCTTTGATGCAGATGGGAGTCTTACTCCACAAAAGCCCCTCTCATGAACAGGGCCCCATCTCCACCACTGACCCTCAGTACAAAAGCTGAGCCAGTGTCCTTCACTGGATCCTTCTATGGATTTATGTCTTGCTGAGAGACCAGCCCTACTCTCAATAGACATGACCGTGAAGGTGATGATGATTTTATACACGTGTGTCTGTGTACACGTGTGTGTGTGTGATCTTCGACTCCACATCCACACCATGTCCTGGTGGGA
>NW_022633906.1:0-4707 GCF_010015895.1 Lontra canadensis
CCTAAAATGAACCCTAGCTATGGATTCCACTAGTTTCTCCTCAGTGGCCTGGTTTTGAATACCAGGATATAGGGCTTTCCTGAGGCACCAAACAGAAGTGCTCTCGTCTCCACATGGGAAGCTTGATCTTTGGAGCTGTGTCTCTGGGTAGGAGAATCCTTCAGGGTCCCTGAGCCACTGCCACATTCCAAGGTCTCCATGGACAAAAAACCCACATTATGACACATCCTCATGAGAGACCATTTCAAATAAGCCCCCTGCGTAGCCCACTGTAGAGCCAGCAGATCGAACCTGCCTTGTCACTAGGAGACAAGAGCAATGCGAGGTAGGTTGTCCAGTCTTCAATCCTTAGAAGACTGCTCTTGAGCCTATCTGTATGGGGTGTTCTGGAGCTATCCAAAAGGACTTGACTGTCCTGCAAAGGAAACCTTGCGGTTTGGAGCAGCTCACAAACCCAGAGGAGGGAAAACCTCCATGGCCTCCTGAGTAACCCCTCTTCATGAAGGGGACATCATGGACACAGACTCCAGCCTGAGCCATCTTCTGACAATTGCCTTGACTTCAGATGCAGGAGATATCGATTCAGCCACTGCAGATTGGGCCTGCCATGCCCTCGGCCCCAAACCCAACCCTAGCTTGTGTTTTCAGACTTAGTCCTCAGACTCCTGGCCCACAATCCCTCCAGACTGTGAACTCCGAAGCCACAACACAGCATTCTGCCTGCCCACCTGAAGGACAACGTTGCCCTATGGGGCTGTCCAGAAACCCCAAATGAGGATCAATCTGCATAGCCCTTGACTACACCCCAATTTCATAGGCTTCCCTGGGCACTAATGCTCTGTCTGACAGAGCTTGAGACCAGATCTCCCGACAGACACCCAGACAGATGGCTGCACACCCAGCACATCAGACCTGTCATGGCCATAGGCTGTCATCTCTTCCCAGCCTCTGTTTTCAGACATCTGAACCTAGGCCTTATTCTCAATCCCTGCACAGGGGGAAACTGATGCACAAATCAGAACTCCTCCTTCCACATGGCAAGAAACCTTGCTGTTGACAAAGTGTCAAACCTTCAGGTAGGAGAAACCAGCATGGCCCATGATGCCATGTCCATGCTTGAGGGCTGTCTGGGGCAAAGACACGCATCATGACGCTTATCACGAGCTCTGTGTTCATGTTAGCCCTCTCAGTAGCTGGACCAAGGGCCCGCATATGGGGCTTGCCATGCCCCTGGGCCCAAATCGTAACCAGAGGTCAGGTATTCCAGTAGCTGGTAACCAGAGCTCTGCTCTGGAATCCTTCTTTTGGAGGGACACCTGAGGCAGAAAACAAGACTCCTCCCTTCTTACAGAATGACCCCAAACTCTTTGGAGTCAGGCCAAGTACGCAGAGAGAGAGACTCGACCATGGCCCCTGAGACCACCCCAACATTCCACGGCCATCCTTGACACAAAATCCAGAGACAAGAGCCAGAGTGACTGCCTCCCACTCGCCCTTCTTCCATATCCCGAGGAGCTCCCCTCATAGTCTGTAGATCGGGACTGCCATATCCTTGGCCCCAAACCTAAGGAGTGTTTATGTTTTCAGACTTCTGTCCCCAGATCCCTGGCCCACATACCCTCCAGGCTGGGGCCTCTGGAGCCACACCACAAGGTGGTGCCTGCCCTCTCCAAGGAAACTGTGCCCATTCCTTTGTCCACAACCCTACAAATTAGAAGAAACCTCCAAGGCCTCTGAAGGCCACCCCAATAGTGGAGGCCGCCCTGGACAAAAAGGGCTATTCTGACACAAGCTGAAGATTGGGAATTCATGCCCTATACACTAACCATAAACTGAGTTTGGGCTTTCAGAATTCCATCCCTTTAATCCAGGAATTCAAGGCATCCAGATTGGGGAATCCATCGCCACCATCAAGACTCTCCCTTCCCTCCAGAGGCAAACTGTGCCCAAAGTAGCTGCACAAAACCCCTCGATTAGGGCATACGTGCACGGCCCCTGATGTCACCCCACTTCCCTTCCACACCCTGGACACTGACACACAGTCCAACACAACTTGAGTTCTGCCCTCCAATCAGCCATCAGAATACCTGGCCTGGACCCACCAGATGGGACCTGCCATGTCCCTGGGTCCTAAATCTAACCCTAGGTTGGGGTTTCAGGCATCCATTCCCAGAGCTCTCCTCTCGAATAAAACCATGCAGGGGACCCCTGAGAAGCAGAAGTTCTCCTGCCCCCCCTCCCGAGGGAAACTTTGGTTTTTGGAGCTATGCAAAACCCTCAGACATGACAGAAACCTGCCTTGTGTCTTAGGCCATGGGCACTTTTACAGGTCATCCTGGACACAAACACCCATTGGGACCCTTAACCTGAGCCACATTTTCAACAAATTGGCATGGGTTGCTCACCCCAGAGCCAGGATCTAAGGCCTGCCATGCCATTAAGACCAAATCCAAAACCTAGGCTGGGTTTTCAGGCATCCATACCCCGAACCCTACTCTCAAATCCTTCCATATGGGGGAACCCTGATTCCTAAAACAACACAGCACCTACCCCCCAGAATAGACCAAGCTATTGGGAACTGCCAAAACCCCCCAAGTGGGAGAAACCTTGCCCTCCATGAGGCTAAACCTACATTCGGCAGATCTAATTGACACAAACTCCAGCCTGAGCAACATTCTGACACTTGCCTTAACCTCATATTTCCCGGAGTTTGCCTCAGCATCCTCACGTTGGTTCTGCCATAACCTATGCCCTAACCCTACCCTAGCTTGGTACTCAGGCCTCTATCCAAAGAGTTTTGTCCCACATGCCTTCCAGATAGGGTACACTGGAGCCACAGTACAGGACTCTTCCTGCCCTCCAGAAGGGAAATGTGCCTTGTGGAGTTGCACACAACCCACAGATTAGGAGAAAGATGCATGAAACCCCCAAGCCACCCTCACTTTCAGAAGCTGGCCCTGGACACTAAAACACATTCTGTCCCTAAAATTGAGCCCTGACCTCCAGGCAACCACCTTTGAGGCTTGCGACAGAGTCAGCAGATCAGACTGGCCATTCCCCTAGGCACTAATCATAACAATAGGTTATGTTTTCAGGCAATGATCTCCAGAGCCCTTCTCTAAAATCCCTCCCCATGGGGGACCCCTGAGCCACAAAACAGAACTACTCTTGACTCCCAGAAGCTTTCTGGGGTTATGTAAATCCCTCAAAGTTGGGCAAAATCCTCATTGCCCCTGAGGCCACACCCATTAATGCTGGTCGCTCGGGACATCAACACACACTGTGACCCTTAGCCTGAGCCCCATTTTCAACACAGTCCCATGGGTAGCTCTGTGCAGAGCCAGGACCTAAGGTCTGCAATTCTACTAGGACCTAATCCTAACCCTTGGTTGGGTTTTCAGGCATCCATAGCCAGAGACCTCTCAAATCCCTCCTTATGGGGATCCCTGGGCCATAAAACAGGACAGGTTATATTCCCCAGAATAGACCAAGCTATTTTTTTCATTTAGCTAACATATAGTATATCGTTAGTCTCAGATGCAGTGTTCAACAATTTCTCACTTCTGCATAACACCCAGTACTCATCATATCACATGCCCTTTTTAAAATTTTATTTTAATAAACATATAATGTATTTTTTTTAATTTTATTTTTTACCAACATATATATATATATTTTTCCCCAGGGGTACAGGTCTGTGAATCGCCAGGCCTACACATTTCACAGCACTCATCATAGCAAATACCCTCCCCAATGTCCATATACCCACCTCCCTCTCCCATGCCCCCTCCCCCCAGCAACCCTAAGTCTGTTTTTTGAGATTCAGTCTTTTATGGTTTGTCTCCCTCCCTGTCCCTTCTTCTTTTGTTTTTTCTTTCCCTACCCCCTTAACCCCCCATGTTGCATCTCCTCTCCCTCATATCAGGGAGATCATATGATAGTTGTCTTTCTCCGATTAACTTATTTCACTAAGCATAATACCCTCTAGTTCCATCCACGTTGTCGCAAATGGCAAGATTTCATTTCTTTTGATGGCTGCATAGTATTCCATTGTATATATATACCACTCTTCTTTATCCATTCATCTGTTGATGGACATCTAAGTTCTTTCCATAGTTTAGCTATTGTGGACATTGCTGCTATAAACATTCAGGTGCACGTGCCTCTTCGGAGCACCACGTTTGTATCTTTAGGATATATACCCAGTAATGCAATCGCTGGGTCATATGGTACCTCCATTTTCAGTTTTTTTGGGAACCTCCACACTATTTTCCAGAGTGGTCACACCAGCTTGCATTCCCACCAACAGTGTAGGAGGGTTCCCCTTTCTCCGCATCCTCACCAGCATCTGTCATTTATTGAGTTGTTAATTTTAGCCATTCTGACTGGTGTGGGTTGGTATCTCATTATGGTTTTGATTTATATTTCCCTGAGGCCGAGGGATGTGGAGCATTTATTCATATGTCTGTTGGCCATCTGGATGTCTTCTTTGCAGAAATGTCTGTTCATGTCTTCTGCCCATGTCTTGATTGGATTATTTGTTCTTTGGGTGTTGAATTCGCTAAGCTCTTTATAGATTTTGGATACTAGCCCTTTATCTGATATGTCCTTTGCAAATATCTTCTCCCATTCTGTCAGTTGTCTTTTGGTTTTGTTAACGGTTTCCTTTGCTGTGCAAAAGCTTTTGATCTTGATGAAATACCAACA
>NW_022633907.1:0-4702 GCF_010015895.1 Lontra canadensis
CAATATCCTTAGTCTCTGTAGTGCTCAGCACATAATGGGCACTGACTGGGTGCTCACTGAATGACTGATCTTTGACTCAGTAATTTCCCTTAAACGGATGTATGATCAACACCCACATGAACAGAGCTATGTGTATAGGAGGGTAGTAGATTTTAATCAGGAACAACCTCTAAATGTCCATTAATAATGATCATTGGATGGTAACTAAAAGATGATGGGTTCACTTTTACTATGTAGGGCCCACTGACTATGGAACCGAATGAGGGGACTCGTCTATACTGATCACAATGTTCTTCTTTAGGACATGCTGTTAATGGTGGACGTGGGAGAAATGGGAGATGGTTATAGTTGGACCTTGGGTGATTGGTTTGTGTGTGTGTGTGTGTGTGTGTGTGTGTGTGTCTATGATGGCTTTAGTCTGTTTGTTCAGTTTAAGTATATTAACTCTTCCAGTCCATGAATTTGGGGTATAGAAGAAAGATCTCAAATAAACAATGTAACTTTACATCTGAAGGACTTAGAAAAAGGAAAATAAAGTCCAAAGTTAACTTAAGGAGTGAAATAAATGAAATAAATGAGAAGTACATAGCATCAAGTCTTGACAGAAACCCTCAACAACCACCTCACCAGTCTGGAAGTCACAGGTGTTGGCAAGGATGTGGAGTAAGGGGAATCCGCCTATACTGTTGCTGGGAATGGAAGCTGGTACAGCCACTCTGAAGAGCAGTATGGAGGTTCCTCAAAAAATTGAAAATATAGCTACTCTGTGACCCAGAAATTGCACTATTGGGTATTTACCCTAAAGATACAGATGTAGTGATCTGAAGGAGTGTGTACCCCAATGTTTATAGCAGCAATGTCCATAAAATTCAAACAATGGAAGGAGCCTAGATGTCCATCGACAGATGAATGGATTAAGAAGAGGCAGTATATATATAACATGAAATATTATGTAGCCATCAAAAAATAAAATCTTGCGATTTGCAATGAAATGGTTGGAACCAGAGGGTATTATGCTAAGTGAAATAAATCAATCAGAGAAAGACAATTATGATCTTGCTGATATGTGGCATTTGAGAAACAAAGCAGAGGATTATTATGGGGGAAGAGAGGAAAAAATGAAACAGGACAAAACCAGAGAGGGAGACAGACCATACGAGACTCAATCTCAGGAAAGAAACTGAGCATTGCTGGAGGGGAGGGGGTGAGAGGGATGGGGTGGCTGGGTCATGGACATTGCGGGGGTGGGTATGTCCTAAGGTGAAGGCTGTGAATTGTTAAGACTGATGAATCACAGACCTGTACCCTTGAGACAAGTAATTCATTATATGTTAATAAAATAAAAAATAAATTAATTGAAAAAAGGAAAATAATAAAAGGACAAATCAGAAAAAAAAAGAAAGAAAAGAAACCCTCAACAAAGTAGGTATAGATGGAAAATCACTCAACATCACAAAAGCCATATACAAAAGCCCCACAGCTATCATCCTCAATGGGGAAAAACTGAGAGCCTTTCCTCTAGTGTTAGGAATAAGACAGGAATGTCCATTCTCACCATTATTAATTAATGCATTACTAGAAGTCTTAGCCTTAGCAATGAGACAACAAAAAGAAATAAAAGGCATCCAAATTGGCAAGGAAGAAGTTGAAGTTCTACCATTTGTAGATGACATGATATTCTGCAGAAAACCTGAGGGGTACCTGGGTGGCTTAGTTGGTTAAGCATCTGCCTTTGGCTCAGGTCATGATCCCAGGGTCCTGGGATTGAGCACCACATTGGGCTGCTTGCTCAGGAGAGAGCCTGTTTCTCCCTCTGCCTCTGCCTGCCAGTCCCTCTCCTTGTACTCTCTCTGTCAAATGAATAAATAAAATAAAAAAAAAATAAAACCTGAAAGACTCTAACAAAAAATTTCTAGAATTAATAAATGAATTCAGCAAATTTCAGGATATAAAGTTGAAAATAGAGCTACCCTACAACCCAGCAATTACACTACTAGGTCTTTACCCCAAAGACAGAAATGTAGTGATCTGAAGGGCACCTGTACCCCAGTTTATAGCAGCAGTGTCTATAACAGCTAAAGTATGGAAAAAGCTCAGATATCCATAGACAGATGAATGGGTAAAGAAGAGTGGTATATATGTACAATGGAATCAAAAAATGAAATCTTGTATTTGCAACAACATGGATGGAACTAGAGGGTATTATGCTAAGCAAAATAAGTCAATCAGAGAAAGAAAATTATCATATGGTCTCACTCATTATGTGGAATTTAAGAAACAAAACTGAGGATCATAGGGAAAGAGGGGAACAATAAAATGATAAAATTCAAAGGAGACAAACCATAAGAGACTCTTAATTGTAGGAAATAAGTGAGGGTTGCTGGAGGGGAAAAGGGTGAGGAGATGGGGTAACTGGGTGATGAACGTTAAGGAGGGCACGTGATGTGATGAGTCCTGGGTATTATATGAGACTGATGGATCACTGAACTCTACCTCTGAAACTAATACAATATATGTTAATTAATTAAACCTTAAAAAAAGAAATATGTTGCATTTCTATATACTAATAATGAAGTAGCAGAAATCAAGGAATCAACCCATTTACAATTGTACCAAAGGAAAAAAAAAAGATACCTAGGAATAAACCTAACCAAAGAGGTAAAATATATGTACTCTGAAAACTACAGAGCACTTATAAATGAAATTGAATGGGACACAAAGAAATGGAAAAAATTCCATGTGCATGGATTCGAAGAACACACATTGTTAAAATGTACTACCAAAAGCAATCTCCACAATTAATGCAATCCCTGTCAAAATCCCACCAGCATTTTTCAGAGCTAGTACAAATAATCCTAGAATTTGTATGGAACCACAAAAGACCCTGAAGAGCCAAAGTAATCCTGAAAAAGAACAAAGCTGGAGGCATCATGATCCTGGACTTCAAGCTATACTTCAAAGCTGTAGTTATCAAGACAGTATAGTAGTGGCACAGAAACAGACCCATAGATCAATGGAACAGAATAGAAAACCCAGAAATGGATCCACAGCTATATGGTCAACTAATCTTCAACAAAGCAGGAAAGAATATCCAATAGAAAAAAGACGGTCTCTTCAACAAATGGTGTTGGGAAAACACCACAATAACACAAAAATAAACTCAAAATGGATGAAAGAACTAAATGTGAGACAGGAATCCATCAAAATCCTCAAGGAGAACACACGCAGCAACCTCTCTGGCCTCAGTTGTAGCAACTTCTTACAAGACGCCTCTCTGGAGGCAAAGGAAACAAAAGCAAAAATGAACTATTGGGCATTCAACAAGATAAAAATCTGCACAGCAAAGGAAACAATGAACAAAGTGAAAAGCCAGCCTACAGAAGGAGGCTGATTCTTGCAGAAGGGAGAAGATTCTTGCAAATGACCTTTGTGAGAAAGGGTTAGTGTTCAGAATTTATAAAGGACTTATGAAACTCAATACCCCAAAGATAAATAATCCAGTTAAGAAATGGGTAGAAGACATGATTAGACATTTCTTTTTCCAACCAAGATATCCAGATGGTTAACAGACACGTGAAAAGATGCGTAACATCATTCATCACCAGGGAAATACAAATCAAAACCACAATGAGATACCATCTCACGCCTTTCAGAATGGGTGAAATTAACAACACAAGAAACAACAGGTGTTGGTGAGGATGTGGAGAAAGGGGAGTTCTTTTGCACTGTTGGTGGGAATGCAAACTGGTATAGCCACTCTGGAGAACAGTATGGAGGTTCCACAAAAATTTAAAAAGTTGGGATGCAGCAATTGCACTACTAGGTATTTACTGAAAGGATACAAAAATATAGATTTGAAGAGGTACTTGCACTCCAATGTTTATATCAGCATTATCAATAGCCAAACTATGGAAAGAGCCAAAATGTCCATCAGGAGATATATGGATAAAGATGATGTGGTATATATAATTATAATGGAATATGACTCAACCATCAGAATGAATGAAATCTTGGCATTTGCAGCGATGTGGATGGAGCTAGAGCATTTGATGTTAAGCGAAATAAGTCATTTGGAAAAAGACAAATACTGTATGATTTCACTCATATGTGGAATTTAAGAAACAAAACAGATGAACATATGGGAAGGGTGAAAAAAAGAGGGAAACCATAAAAGACTCTTTACTACTGAGAACAAATAGGGTTGACAGAAGGAAGTGGGTGGGGGATAGGCCAAATGGGTGATAGGTGTTGAGGAGCATAGTTGTTAGGATGAGAACTGAGTATTATATGTAATTGATGGATCACTAAACTCTACTCCTAAAACCAATATTATACTAAATGTTAACTAAGATTTAAATAAAAATTTGAAAAAAAAGCATACTATATCAACCTTTCACAGCAAAAAATAAAAAAAAATTAACCAAAGTGGCAAAAGACTTTACATTGCAAATCATATCACTGATTAAGGAAATTATAAAGACTAATGTGTTGACCTTGAATAAGATACTTTCTTTTATTCTGTTATTTCTTTAATAAAATGGAAATAACAGAATGGATAGTTTTCTTTTTTTTTTTTTTAATGAAAAGGGGCTATTCTGATTACAGCTGACCTGAGAACATGGGTTTGAACTATGTGGGTTCACTTATATAGCAGATTTTTAAAAAACATTTATTTATTTGAGAGAGAGAGAGAGAGAGAGAG
>NW_022633908.1:0-4697 GCF_010015895.1 Lontra canadensis
GTACTATGTTGATATGCAATGGTGATAATGGACATCCTGTCGTGTTCGTGACCTCAGCGGAAAAGTTCTCAGTTTTTCTCCATTAAGAATGATATTCATGGTGGGTTTTTCATAGATGGTTTTTATGATATTGAGGTATGTATCCTCTACCCCTACACTTTGAAGAGTTTTGATCAGGAAAGGATGCTGTACTTTGTCAAATGCTTTTCCAGCATGTATTGAGAGTATCGTATGGTTCTTGTTCTTTCTTTTATTAATGTAGTGTATCACATTGATTGATTTGCGGATGTTGAACCAACCTTGCAGCCCTGGAATAAATCCCACTTTGTCATGGTGAATAATCCTTTTAATATGCTTTTGGATCCTATTGGGTAGTATTTTGGTGAAAATTCCCACATCTGTGTTCATCAAGGATATTGGTCTGTAATTCTCTTTTTTTGGTGGGATCCTTGTCTGGTTTTGGGATCAAGGTAATGCTGGCATCATAAAATGAGTTTGGAATTTTTTCTTCCATTTCTATTTTTTTGGAAAAGTTTCAGGAAAACAGGTATTAATTCTTCTTTAAATGCTAGATTTTTTTTTTTTAATGTAGAATTCCCATGGGAAGCCATCTGGCCCTGGACTCTTGTTTGTTCGGATATTTTTTTTAAAGATTTTATTTACATATTTGACAGAGAGAGAGATTCCAAGTAGGTAGAGAGGCAGGCAGAGAGAGAGAGAGGAGGAAGCAGGCTCCCCACTGAGCAGGGAGCCTGATGTGGGGCTCAATCCCAGGACTCTGAGATAATGACCTGAGCTGAAGGCAGAGGCTTTAACCCACTGAGACACCCAGGCACCCCTGTTGGGAGATTTTTGATGACTGCTTCAATATCCTTACAGGTTATGGGTCTGTTCAGGCTTTCTATTTCTTCCTGGTTCAGCTGTGGTAGTTTATATGTCTCTAGGAATGCATCCATTTCTTCCAGATTGTCAAATCTGCCACCATATTGTTGCTCATAATATGTTCTTATAACTGTTTGCATTTCTTTGGTGTTGGTTGTAATTTTTCCTCTTTCATTCATGATTTTATTAATTTGGGTCCTTTCTCTTTTCTTTTTGATAAGTCTGGCCAGGGGCTTATCAATCTTATTAATTCTTTCTAAGAACCAGCTCCTAGTTTCCTTGATTTGTTCTATTGTTTTTTGTTTGTTTGATTTTGTTTCTATTTCATTGATTTCTGCTCTGATCTTTATTATTTCTCTTCTCCTGCTGGGTTTAGGTTTTCTTTGCTGTTCTTTCTCCAGCTCCTTTAGGTGTAGGCCTAGGTTGTGTATTTGGGACCTCTCAACCTTTTTTGTTTCTTTACAAAGTCTTGTATTGCTATGTATTTTACTCTCAGGACTGCCTTTTTTTTGTGTCCCACAGATTTTGAACCATTTTGTTTTCATTATCATTTGTTTCCATGAAATTTTTTAAATTTTTCTTTAATTTCCTGATTGACCCATTCGTTCTTTAGAAGAATGCTCTTTTATCTCTATGTATTTGGGTTCCTTCCAAATTTCCTCTTGTGATTGAGTTCTAGCTTCAGAGCACTGTGGTCTGAAAATATGCAAGGAATGATCCCAATCTTTTGATCCTGGTTGAGACCTGGTTTATGACCCAGGATGTGATCTATTCTGGAGAATGTTCCATGTGCACTAAAGAATGTGTATTCTGTTGCTTCAGGATGGAATGTTCTGAATATATCTGTGATGTCCATGTGGTCCAGTGTGCCATTTAAGGCCTTTATTTCCTTGTTGATCTTTTGCTTGGATGCTCTGTCCATTTCAGTAAGGGTAGTATTAAAGTCCCTTACTATTATTGTATTATGTCGATGTGTTTCTTTGATTTTGTTTACTAATTGGTTTATATAGTTGGCTGCTCCCATGTTGGGGCATAGATACTTAAAATTGTTAGATCTCCTTGTTGGACAGACCCTTTGAGTATGATATAGTGTCCTTCCTCATCTCTTATTATTGTCTTTGGCTTAAAATCTAATGGATTGTATATAAGGATTGCCACCCCAGCTTTCTTTTGATGTCCATTAGCATGGTAAATTGTTTTCCACACCCTCACTTTAAATCTGGAGGTGACTTTGGGTCTAAAATGAGTTTCCTGTAGACAGCATATTGATGTTTTTTGTTGTTTTTTTTTTTATCCATTCTGATGCCCTGTGTCTTTTGATTAGGGCACTTAGCCCATTCACATTCAGGGTAACTTTTTAGAGATATGAATTGAGTGCCATTGTATTGTCTGTAAGGTGACTATTACTGTATATTGTCTCTGTTCCTCTCTGAACTACTACTTTTAGGCTCTCTCTCTGCTTAGAGGACCTCTTTCAACTTTGCCTGTAGAGCTGGTTTAGTGTTTACAAATTCTTTTAGTTTTTGTTTGTCCTGAAAGCTTTTTATCTCTCCTCCTATTTTTTTTTTTCTAAAGACTTTTCTCCTGATTTAGGAGTTCTCTTTTCTTTTTTTTTTTTTTTTTAAGATTTTATTTATTTATTTGTCAGAGAGAGAGGGAGAGCGAGTGAGCACAGGCAGACAGAATGGCAGGCAGAGGCAGAGGGAGAAGCAGGCTCCCCACCAAGCAAGGAGCCCAATGTGGGACACGATCCCAGGACGCTGGGATCATGACCTGAGCCAAAGGCAGCTGCTTAACCAACTGAGCCACCCAGGCGTCCCATCTCCTCCTATTTTCAATGATAGCCTAGCTAGATATAGTTTTCTTGGCTGCATGTTTTTCTTGTTTAGTGCTCTGAATATATCATGCCAGTTCTTTCTGGCCTGCCAGGTCTCTGTGGATAAGTGCGCTGCCAATCTAATGTTTTTACCATTGTAAGCTACAGACTTCTTGTCCCAAAGTGCTTTCCGGATTTTCTCTCTGTTGCTAAGACTTGTAAATTTTACTATTAGATGACAGGGTGTGGACCTATTCTTATTGATCTTGAGGGGGGTTCTCTGTGCCTCATGGATTTTGATGTTTGTTCCCTTTGCCATATTAGGGAAACTCTCTACAATAATTCTTTTGAAAATGCCTTTTGCTCCCCTCTCTCTTTCTTCTTCTTCTGGAATCCCAATTAATCTAATGTTGTTTCATCTTATGGTATCACTTACCTCTCGAATTCTCCCCTCGTGGTCCAGTAGTTGTTTGTCTCTCTTTTGCTCAGCTTCTTTATTCTCCACCATTTGGTCTTCTATATCACCAATTCTGTCTTCTGCCTCATTTATCCTAGCAGAAAGAGCCTCCATTTTTTATTGCACCTCATTAATAGCTTTTTCGATTTCAACTTGGTTAGATTTTAGTTCTTTTATTTCTCCAGAAAGAGCTTTGGTTTCTCCAGACAGGGTTTCTCTAATATTTTCCATGCCTTTTTTGAGCGCAGCTAGCACCTTGAGAATCATCATTCTGAACTCTAGATCTAACATATTACCAATGTCTGTAGAGATTAGGTCCCTAGCCTCCGGTACTGTCTCTTGTTCTTTTTTTGTGATGAGTTTTTCCACCATGCCATTTTATCCAGATAAGAATATATGAAGGAATGCATAAAATACTAAAAGTGCGGCAAAGACCCCAGGTAAATGTGCTTTGACCAAATCAGAAGAGACCCCAAATCATGGGGGGAAGAAAGGGGGTAAGAAGAAATTCAGGACAAAAAAATAAAGACAAAATATAAAAAAGAAAATATATACATTAGACTGGTGATTAGAACAGGGTCACCCACTTAATATTGGGAGTATTTTGGTCTCTTTGAAGAAACTACCTCCTAAAATTAAAAAAAAAAATGGAAAACATAAATAAGGGCAAACATGATGAAGGGATGGAATAGGACTATAAAGAGGATTTTTTTTTTTAATTTCTAAAAAGAGTTGGTAAGTTAAGTTGGTTGGGAGAATTTGCTCAGGCCCGAGACTAGAACAAAGCCCTGTGCTAGATTTAGGGTATATTTTGATCTATTAGAAGAAGTTGTATCCCAAAATTTTTTGGAAGAAATAACCCTATGTGTATACAAAAAAATAAAGTTAGATACAATGAAGGATAAAATATGACTATAATAATGAAGGTTCAAAAAACATTTTTTTAATGAAAGGTATTGTTAAGATAAACTACTTAAAAATGTTAAAAGAGGAAAGAGTAAAAGTTAAAAAAAATTAGCAGAAGGAAAAAATAAAATAAAAAAAAATTAACTTTGCAAGACTAAAGAATCATGGGGAGAAAGCCATGAATTCCATGCTTTGCTTTCTCCTCCTCTGGAATTCTGCTGTTCTCCTTGGTAAGTGAACTTGATCTTGGCTTGATCTTCTGGGTGAGGGGCCTGTTGTAGTGATTCTCAAGTGTCTTTGCTTGAGGAGGAATTGCAGCGCCCTTACCAGGGTCTGGGCTAAGTAATAAGCTCGGTTCGCTTTCAGGAATTTTTGTTTCCTGAATGCTTTCTGTAGAGCCCTGGAGGATGGGAATGAAAATGGTGGCCTCCCAATATCTGGCCCAGAGGAGCTGAGAGCTCAGGGCCCCACTCCTCAGAGCGCCCTCAGAGAAAAGCACTCAATCACTCCCGTCTCCCTGACCTCCGGCCAGCTCTCCGAGCTCACCCAGCCTGTTACCAAGCATCTCTGTCTCTGGCACACAGCTCCACATGGAGTCTCCAAACCCCGCAGATCCCTGCGCTCTTCCAGGGGGGC
>NW_022633909.1:0-4695 GCF_010015895.1 Lontra canadensis
AAGGGAAGCAGGCTCCCTGCTGAGCAGAGAGCCCATCCCAGGACCCCTGGGATCATGACTTGAGCCGAAGGCAGAGGCTTTAACCCACTGAACCACCCAGGTGCCCCCACACATTTTTTACTTTGTTCAGTTTTCCTCTTTCTTAGAAGGTAGGTAGGTAGGTAGGTAATTATAGAACCTCTCAGTTCAAAGTAGGATCTCAGCAATGAGACCAGAGGAGTGAGATGTCCTTTGGTAACAGCATATCCCCCCCCCCCCCCCCCTTTTTTTTTTTTTTTTTAAATCAAATGTGCTTTTATTTATGGGCATTAGAGACTGAAGGAAGCTTTAAAAGTCCATAACTTAGAGGCACTATTGGGAATATATTTTTAACCTTTGTCAAACCTCATATGACTAACCTCCATAGAACCAGAACTATAAATATATTGTACCAGGGACACCTGGTGGCTTAGTTGGTTAAGTGTCTGCCTTCAGCTTGGGTCACGATCCCAGGGTCTTGGGATCGAGTCCCATATCAGGCTCCCTGCTCAGCAGGGAGCCTGCTTCTCCCTCTTCCTGCTGCTCCCCCTGCTTTTGCTCTGTCTTTTGGGGCAAATAAATAAATAAATAATGTCTTTTTAAAAATAAATATTTGCACCAATTTGTTGTTTTTTTTTTCCCAATTTAGTTTTTAAGTATTAGAAAAAAAAGACTTAATACCTTTGTTAGATTTTTTGAATCCATAGTTTTTCAAGTAAAAAGAACTCTTTAAGTTAAATATCTTGGTATTAATTGCTAACTTGGTTGACTCACTCTTTTACAGCCTGTACTTAATTTAAGAGACCTTGGATTATCTGAATTAAAACTTGGACAGATTGATCAACTAGTAGACAGTCTACTTCCTGGATTTTGTAAAGGCAAGCGTGTTTCTTCCCATTGGCATACATCTCATATCTCTGCACAGTCCTTCTTTGAAAATAAATATGGTAAGTTGGTGTATTTTTTGTTCCAATTTAAGTAAGCTGTTGTAGTTACTAAAAATTTAACAGATAGCATTTATTTATGCTTACTGTGTGTTAGCTTCTTTCCTGAGTTCTGTTCCATTCCTTTCCTTTTTCCTTTTTCTTTCCCTCTTTCCTTTCTTTTCCTTTTCTTAATTACCTTTCATATTGGAATAATTTTGGATTTACAGGAAAGTTGCAGAGATAGTACTGAGTTCCTATATGTCCTTCACCTGGCTTCCTCTGATGTTAACTGCCTGCTTAAACATGGTGCATTTGTCAAAACTAAGAAAATAATATTGGTACAGTATGTTTAAGTAAACTATAGACTGTATTTAGACCAAATGAAATTTCATCTTCCTAAATTACTGGTTTTTCCACACTAGGCTTCTTTATTTGTCCCAAGATCTACTATAGCACATTACATAGATTGTGGAATAGTGGAGTATTGTTTTAATTTTAGGTGACAAACTTTTATTGGATTCCAAGAACCATGCTAGTTTCTGAGAATACATTGAAGTAATAATCATAGTCCTTTTTTTTGAAAGAATGTATATTTTCTTATTTCAGTCTTGTAACAATCTGGTGTTAAAATAAGTTGGTGGTTTGTAGAAGGGGTTTCACTTCATGAGTTTCTTTTTGGATGATGCTTAAACAATAAATGTTAGAACTTACCAAAATACTTTTTTTTTTTAATTGATGGAAGAACAGATTTAAATAATCAGTGTAAGCTATAATAGCCCAGGAACATGCAAGTTTAATTCATTTTGTGATAAAGTTTTGATTGAAGTCATACTTTGTATAAACTTAATTCATTTACTAATTATTCTATTGCTTTTATTTCGTATATGGGTTGTAGTATAAGTAAAGAATTCAAGAATGAGAAAAATGAAGTTATTGAGCTTGGGGCCTTGTACTAAAAATCTGCTTCTATTTTAATGTTACACTACCTCCTTCCTGAGAGAAGTCCTCAGGCTCAGTGGTTAAGGGTGAGGAGTAGACTATGATCAAACTCATTTCTGCCACTGAGTGGCTGTGGCATTTACTTTAGTCCCCTAAACTGCTGTTTTCTCATGTGAAGCATGAGGAAAAACTCCTTATCTCACTTTGCAGGATCAAATGCAATAATCTAAATAGTTTATTTAGCCCATACTGTGCTAATTGGCTCATAGTAAGTGTTCAGTAGAGTAAAATTTTTGTTACTCTCTTAGCTTTGTAGTTTAGTAGTATTACTGTTGGTCTTCTGGTCGGCATATTTACATTTCCTTTTAAGGTTCCTTTCCAGCTGTTTTCTTGGCTTAGGCAGGCAGAGGTATTAGGACGGGGTGTGTTGATTCCTAGGAAAATTCCTGCATTCTGTCTGGGGTATTAGGATAGAGGAGAACCAGTTTCTGTTGGTCCTGTTTACTTCTTCCCGAAGATCATGAATGTAAAGTAGGATGGGACCCATTAGTCTACCGTGGGAATTCGAAGGACCACCAAAGATGATGGCTTCCAGCTATGGGAGGAACTGTCTTCGAACCCAGTGACCAGAAGCTTTGAGAGAGAAAGAGGACTGCTTCTGGTTTACCGTGTTAAATCACATTATTTATTAGCATTTTTGAAATGGTCCCTAGGAAGTAGCAGTTTTTTATCTCTTTGTGCTCTTTACTAAAAGTTACTTTAGGTAAACACATGTGTCTTTTACCTTGTGGTTTGAATTTCATTTCTTTGGCAGCTGTAGTCATATATCAGATAAAAAAGATAATCTGTTGGATAACTGGTAGATTGTAGTAATGCGATGAAGAACTGTAATTAGATTAGCAGTATTTTTTTTTTTTTTAAGATTTTATTTATTTATTTGAGAGAGAGACAGTGAGAGAGAGCATGAGCGAGGAGAAAGTCAGAGGGAGAAGCAGACTCCCCATGGAGCTGGGAGCCCGATGTGGGACTCGATCCCGGGACTCTGGGATCATGACCTGAGCCGAAGGCAGTCGTCCAACCAACTGAGCCACCCAGGCGTCCCAGATTAGCAGTATTTTTAAAAACTCCTACAAGCCGAGTCATATGAACAAATAAAAGGCTAAGCTCATACTTTTGCTTTCTAATATTTGATATAATTATTATATTTTGTGACTTTTTTTTAGCTTGGTAAATAGAAACTTTACTTTTTTCAATTTTCCTCCAGGTTACTTAGATATGTTTAGTACTTTACGTTCCTCTTGCTTATACAGACAACAATAAAGAACTCTTAAAAGTATTTGTTCAGATCTTCAGTGCTGGCCAGGTACGAAACAACAACTGCATTTATTTTGGGAAAAAAAAAAAAAGATTTCTTTAACAGATTCTTATTTATCTTTCTTAATCATATTAATGTTTATAAACAATCATTTATAGCTCATAGCTCACAGTAGAACTGATAGATTATTTGGAGTCAATTAGTTTGGGTATGTCTGATTTTTAGTTGGGAAAATATATAGTAGCTGAATTTTGAATGTGAGTGATAAGTGCCACAGTAAATCAAACTTTAGGGAATTTATCTACACCTTCAACATAATTAAGCATGTTTGTTTACTTCCCCATATTCTTAAAATTTCATTTTTAAAATTGTCCCAATCAATTGCAATGACCAGAAAAAAAATTTAAAGTGTAGGAAAAGTCAGGGCAACAGCAGAGGGGTTTCATCAGTGGACCAGAAATTTGAGGACTTTCTATAAGGTAAGAAATAGATGACATCACATTGATAGCAAAATCAAATATGCATGCATTTACATTTATTTAATACCAGATGCTAGTGAAATCTGTTCGGTAACAGTGATAATTATAGATGAAAAAGACATATGTTACCTGCCTTCATGGAACTTAGTGACATGAAAGAGGTGTGTGCTATTTTTTCCAGTAGAAGTTAGGGGAAAAAACCCATTTCCAAGTCAGTAATAGTGGATGATTCGTGAAGAGTTGAACTGAAAGATTGCCAAAAGTGGGCCAGTCCCAGAATAGATAGGGCTTGTAACTTTTATGCCACAACTGGCAAAAGACTTGTTGGTATTAAAGGGTGTGTGTGTGTAGAGAAGTCTGTCTCTGAAGATTGTGTGTGAGCATTGAGGCCAAGGAGAGAAATAATGGGTTTGAATCATACACTACATGTACCCTACTCACTCATTATAAGTCCATATTTTGTAGTATAAACGTATTTACCACCTAGCTAGTTTCGAGGAAACCTATCTACAGTCAGTATTGATTACTGTATTCTCTTTGCATTTACAACTGGAACAGCAAGATCTTCACATGTTGAGGAAAACCTGTAGCATGAAAGAGAGGTGCCACGTAGGGCACAGAGCCTAGTAATGCCCTGAAGAAATGGTTAATGCAGAAGACAGAAGAATTCTTAAAGAAGGATGATATATTTTTAAATATTCATGGAAGACTTATAAAAACTGAGCATTCGTTAGGGAATAAGGAGAATCTTTATTTTTAGAAAGTTATAACCCGGGGTCAGGTTCTCTGATCATATAATATTGAAATCAAATAACAGAAAGGATAACTTAAAAAATTCTCAATTCTATGGACATTTAAAGATATTTTGTAAGTGTCTTGTGGCTGAAGGAAAGAGAAACAAATTACAGACAATTAGTAATGAACCACAGTGAAAATCAACATCAAAATCTTTGAGTTGAGGGCCAGCTGATGCTGAGGGCATTGTGTAATTTATTAGGAAGTAAGAAAGAAAATAAAT
>NW_022633910.1:0-4694 GCF_010015895.1 Lontra canadensis
CCTGCATCAGGCTCTGTACTCAGTGTGTAGCCTGCTGTCCCTCTTCCTCTGCCCCTCACCTACCCTTACTATCTATCTCTAAAATAAATAAATCTTTAAAAAAAACTGAATGTGTGGGGCACCTGGGTGGCTTAATGGGTTAAGCCTCTGCCTTCAGCTCAGGTCATGATCTCAGGATCCTGGGATTGAGCCCCACATCAGGCTCTTTGCTCAGCAGGGAGCCTGCTTCCCTCTCTCTCTCTGCCTGCCTCTCTGCCTACTTGTGATTTCTCTCTGTCAAATAAATAAATAAAATCTTAAAAAGAAACTGAATGTGTGTATGTACACACACATATATATATACACATATATATGTATATATAAATAAAACATGCATAAGTTCTATATGCTGAAAACTTTAAAAAATGTGATAAAAGAAATAGATGAGCCTTATCATGTTCATTAATCAGTAACTCATTAAAGATGCTAATTCTCTCCAAATTATTCTGTAGATTGAATGCAGTTCCTATCAAAATCCAAACAGGATTTTTCCCCCCCAGATATAAACCAACCAGTTCTAAAATTTATAAAGAAAAACAAAGGAACTAGAATGACTAAAAGAATTATGAAAGACAAGAATAAAGTTGGAGGGGGGCGCCTGGGTGGCTCAGTCATTGGGCGTTTGCCTTCGGGTCAGGTCATGGTCCCAGGGTCCTGGGATCAAGCTTCACATCAGGTTTCCTGCTCAGCGGGAGGACTGCTTCTCCCTCTCCCACTCCCCCTGCTTGTGTTCCCTCTCTGGCTGTGTTTCTCTCAGTTGAATAAATAAATAAACAAATCTTAATTAAAAAAAGAATATAGTTGGAGGAGTTACACTGTCAATTTTAAGACTTACTATAAAACTATAGTAATTAAGTTAGTATGGTATTGGTGAAAGGATAGACATATAAATAAGAAGAACAGAACTGAGATTCCAGAAATAGATCCCAATAAATATGACCAATTGATTTTTGGCAAAGGTGCAAGAGCAATTGAAGGAATAAAGACTAGACTTTTCCACAAATCGTGTTGGGACAACTAGAGATTCATAGGCAAAAGAAATGAACCTTGTTCTAAATTTAATATCTTATACTGAAATTGCTCAAAATGAATCATATATATAAATGTAAGATACCTAAAACATTTAGAAAAGATAATGGAAAAAATCTGTATATTAGGTTTAGACATAATAACAAAAAAGAAAAGAAAGACCCAAAACTCCATAAAAGACATTGTTAAGAGATTCAAATGTTTAGCCACAGAATGAAAGAAAATATTTTTATATCACGTGCCCACAAATAACTGGTGTACAAAGTATATATAAAGGAAGCTCAAAACTCAAAAATAAGAAAACACATTTCAGTTTAAAAATTAGCAAAAGATGGGACGCCTGGGTGGCTCAGTTGGTTAAGCAGCTGCCTTCGGCTCAGGTCATGATCCCAGCGCCCTGGGATCGAGTCCCACATCGGGCTCCTTGCTCATCAGGGAGCCTGCTTCTCCCTCTGCCTCTGCTTGCCATTCTGTCTGCCTGTGCTCGCTCTCTCTCCCTCTCTCTCTGACAAATAAATAAAAAATCTTAAAAAAAAAAAAATTAGCAAAAGACATGAATACCCACTTCACCAAAGAGATAAGGATTAACAAAAAGGATAGTCAACGTTGATAGCCACTAAGGAAATGCAAAATGAAACATGCTGAGATGCTACTACACAACTATTAGACGGCTCAAATTTGTATGTATGTGTGTGTGTGTGTGTGTGTGTGTGTGTGTGTGTATACGCGTGTGTTTCTATGTATGCATTTAAAAGTTCACAAAGTGACAGTATGCACAACAACTGGAACTTCCACAACATCGCTGGCGGGAATATACAATGGCACAGCCTTTTTGCAAAAGGTTTGGTAGAATGGTAAACATAAACTTACTTGTGACCCAACAATCCCACTCCCCCTCCCACCTTTTTTTTGGGGGGGGGGTGAGAGAGAGTATGTGCACGTGGCTCAGGCACATGTAAGCAGGGGGAGGAGCAGAGAGAAATGGAGAGAGAGAATCTCAAGCAGGCTCCATGTTCAGGGCAGAGTCCCACACACTCAATCTCAGGACCCTAAGATCAGGACCTGAGCCAAAATCAAGACATGGAGGTTTAATCAACTGGGCCTCCAGCAATCTCATGCCTGAGTGTCTATTCTAGAGACATGAAAACGTATGTTTATGCATTAACTTGAACACAAATATCATAGTGGCTTTATTGATAATTGACAAAAACTATCAAGAAACCAAATGTTCTTGAAGGAATGGATAAATTATGGTTTGTTTATCCATGCAGGGGAATACTATTCAACAAGAAAAAGGAGTAAACTTTTGAAGTATGCAAGACTTGGAATGCATCTCAAATTGTTAACGCTGAATAAAAGAAGTCAGTGTCAAAAGGTGTGATTCTAGTATTATAGCATGATTGAAAAGTCATATCTATTGAGATACAGAAGCAATCGGTGATTGCCAGGGACTATGAAAAGTATGATGATCTTACCTTAAATATATGATAGTTCCAGGGAGATTTTTAGGGGTTGAGTCAACGGTTCTGTAACTGATTATGATGGTGCTGACATGAATCTAAACGTGTTAAAATGCATAGAACTCTACACCAAGGAGGAGAAAAATTTTACTCAAGGTGAAAAAAAGCAAGATGATTGTTAAGTATAATTAAAATATTTATTTTTCAAATCTGAAATATATTTTCCACTTTCTCAAACTCACACACGTTCCTCACACTGAGGGAACCTAAACTGGAACCTGGTGATAAGATAAACTGCGAAATGTAATTTTTAGCATCCCAGCCTTGCAATGCAGCAAGGGGCTTAGAAAGACAAGGATATTGCCGACAACCAATATCCAGCACACCTTTTCTTCTTGACTTCCATAGCTAAGACCGTTCCCAGGAAAACAAGACTCATTCCCTCATAGTATTCTCATTGTGACTTCCCTTCAGAGATGTAGTTCAGTGTTCCTCCTTCCCTATGCTGTGTTCTTCCAGTCCTCTGTAACTATCTACTTTCCTATGGAAACTATATTTAATCTTCCAAAGAGTCATTTTTCCATAGTTCAGATAACACAGGGTGTGGGCTATCATGTTTGGAGAGGTAGAGGAGGAATAGCGTAGAGAGGCTTTCACTAAACCCAAGACGAAGACCCTCGCAAGAAGAAAATAGGTTGTGCAAAACCTATTGAACAGCGCCCAGTTCATCACCAAGTACATACAAAAAAATCAAGAAGTGTGTATTTTACTTTAGTTTGGAATATTCCAACCTAAAAACAATATGCAGAGTAGGCAGAGATTTGGTGTGTCTGATCCTCATTATTCCACTCACCCTCCATAGCCACTGCACACATTTCCTTTTTCTTTTTTAAAGAGAGAGCATAGGCAGGTGAGTGGGAGGCAGTGGGTAGGGGCAGAGAGGGAGGAACAATGAGAATCTTAAGCAGGCTCCTTGCACAGAGCCCCACACAGGGCTGGATCTCACAACCCAGAAATCATGACCTGAGCCAAAGTTAAGAGTCCGATGCTTAACCAAATGGGCCACCCAGGCACTGCACACACGTATCTTTTATAGTAATTCAGTATGTGTCTCTCTCATGTATCTGACTTTCTCCCTGGGTTGTGAGCTACTTGAATGCGAGTACCATGGTTTGCTCATCTTTGTATCTCTGGTGCATAATATGATACCAACTACGTGGCAGGATTTCCATGAAGAAATGGAATGCTAAGATGGAGCTTGAAAAGTTTTCTACCGTATCTCTAACTGGCTGTTCAACATTCCTGTGTAATAATCATCTAGTCACTTCAAACATAGGATATCCAAAATAAAATCAATTTATTTCTTAAATCTTTCTTCTCTCAACAAGTTAATAGTGATTTTTTTAAAAAAATGGATAAACCCTCAGATCAAGATGTCTTATGGATCCATGTAGCTACTGAAGACACTTAAGAGATGTGGGAACAAAAATAGAGAACAAACTTTCCAGGAAGACAAAAATGAAGGTTATTGAGCATTGGGCAATAACTAACTGTGATCTATCCAGAGGTACTGATGGCATTTTTAAAGTATCTTGATACCTATTGCTATTAAAAATAATGGCATTCCCACCATGATATAAAATTTTAGGAACAGGGTGCCTGGGTGGCTCAGGTAGTTGAGCCCAGGGTCCTGGGATCAAGTCCTGCATCAGGCTCCTTGCTCCATGGGGAATCTGCCTCTCCCTCTGCCTCTCTATCTCTCTCTGTCTCTCATGAATAAATATATAAATACAATTAAAAAAAACCAAATTTTAGGAACAATTGAAATTTTATCACTTTTATCCCAAATTTCATGAAAAGCCAAAAAATAAATCAATAAAAAGACACAAATGAACATAAATTCACCACCATCATGTTAGAAGAAATGGAAGTGTACTATCTGAAGATATTTTGAGGACTGTCCGAAAGGTGGTAAGCAGACAGGATCATATCTCTAGAGTCACAAAGCTGAAGAGAGCCTCAGTGTGAAACACATACAGGAGAAGGCAACATACAGTTCAGAAAGTTCCAGAGTCAATAAATAAACAAATAGGGAAGGGTCTGAAGATAGCTTTGAAGGTGCAAAGCTGGTCAGTCATTCCCATATTCTGCTAAACAGCTGCCAGG
>NW_022633911.1:0-4693 GCF_010015895.1 Lontra canadensis
ATTGGCCCCAAATGACCAGGACATGATTTGTAACGGAGTCTGTGCCTTCCAAGGAGACAACTGTAGATAATGTGTTGATTTCCTGGGCTACACACTTCAGGCCAGAGACCTATTTTTTTTAATTATTTTTCTAATTTTCAGCATAACAGTATTCATTGTTTTTGCACCACTCCCAGTGCTCCATGCAATTCGTGCCCTGTCTAATACCCACCCCAACCTCACACCCCCTGCCGCTTCAAAGCCCTCAGATTATTTTTCAGAGACCTATTTTTTTAAAGATTTTATTTATTTATCCGATAGAGAGATCCCAAGTAGGCAGAGAGGCAGGCAGAGAGAGGGAAGCAGGCTCCCCACTGAGCAGAGAGCCTGATGCGGGGCTCGAACCCAGCATGCTGAGATCATCACCTGAGCCGAAGGCAGAGGCTTAACCCACTGAGCCACCCAGGCGCCCCCAGAGACCTATTTTTATGTACGGTCATGGCACTGCCCATTCGTGTCTTCCACGTGTCTGTCCCCATTTTGGGCCTTATCGCACTTGGGAGAGGTTGGCCCAGTCAGAGAAGACCAGAGATCTCACACTTCACTGCTGGACATGGTCTAGTCATCTTCATAGGCAACTGTATTGGCAGATCTTCTTGACCATGCATGTGATGACAGAACATCTGTTAGGTGCTTGTAAGACTCTGTCTAGAACGCAGTGGACCAGCACTATGACCACTATGAAGACAAACACAACAAACAAGAACGTGTTAAGAGTCTATATAGGGTGCTTCCAAACAGGAACCCCTATTGCCCAACCCAGGCCAAGAAAACAAATCCCCTAAGCCATGAGGATCAACCTTAATGCCAAACAGCTTCTTCCTTAAGGCCTTTCGGAGCCTGTTCTACCTGCCCTACTTTTGCGGGCCAAGCACAAAAGGTGTAAACAGTAACACAGATGCCACCACATCCTGACAAGAAGAGATCTATGGCAATAGCACGACTATCAAATCACTATGCCACCAAAAGGTGAGACAGATCCTTATTCCATCTGGGACATAATTTGTATTACCAGTAAATTTTCCCAAAATTAGAGATAGGTTTCTTACAGGCTTTCTTATTTATGCGGTTTCCACCAATGGGAACATTGTTTTAATTGGGGGGCATGAATAGTAATTCCTCCAAATCGTGTGCCTGAGTAACCAAAAGTGGCGTCCTTTTGGAGCTCACCCAGCAGTTGGAAATTATGGTATTGGTGATTCCTTTCATTTGATGAAATCGGAATTTCCCACAGGGATTTCCCATGGGGTCCAGGGATGGATGGCACATCCCACAGTCAGAAACTGAGAGAGGAGTGGCATTGGGTACATTCTGACTTAAGAAGGATAATAAATATTATAACGATCATAGTAAGAAAAAAAAGAGTAAAGGGGTCATTCTGGGTGAATGGCAGCAAGGGGTTTATGGAAAATGAGAAGTATTTTTTACCTAATCCTATACAAAATGAAAAAAGAACTAGATGGGAGCCTTGATGCAGTATCTTATGTGTTACTTACCCGGTTCTCAAATGAATGATTTTGCTCAAATCAGATTGTCCTGAATTGGCCCTGAAGACCCAAATCATTGTTGGTGAAGTTGTGGGGAATAAGAATTGAGATTGTGATGAAAGTACAAAGGAGAAGCAGACTTCTTCTTCTTCGTTTTTTTTTTTGTTTTTCCTTTTTTCAGGGAGAAGAGAGAGTTTAGGTTTAGAGGATTCCAAAGAGAAGTGGTGATGATTGGTCAAAATAGAACATTTGTGTATAACATGCTTTGAGCCCCCAAAATGGCAGGTGGCTACCTCTAAATAGAGGTCCATCAATATGGACTCTCCAGCCAGTGGATAACTAGAGAGGATACTCCTAGGACCCCACATTGATGTAGTGGGAGAACTTCAGCTGTTTTGATTGGGGACCTTCAGCCCAGTTCACCCAGGTGGATGACAATCTGCTGAGATCATCAGTTCCCTGGTCTGTGAGGCTGGCTCAGACAAGATTCACAAGTGCCTATACATGGTTCCATGCTCTGATTCTTCTTCTTATGACACACAACACCTGTACACAGCACAACACAACACTCAAACAAAAAAGACAGCATAAGGGCACAAGAAGGAATGGTCTGATTCCACCAAGGAGGCCAAAAAGATGGAACCCCAAAACAAGGCCCAGGTGCCAGCCTGAGTATCAACAGCCTAGGAACTCACTGCAAGAGAGCCAATTTCAGATGCAGTGCTCACACACCAGGTCCTCAAAGACTTGACAAGCTGCAGGCAGCAAGGCCCAAGGGGTCTTGTGGGCACCACACTGGCTGGAAAGCTGGGCTTTTGAAGCAACAGGCAGCTCAGACAGGGACTCAGTGGTGCCTGTGGGATGACCTGTCCAGTAAAGAAAGGCCAGCCAAATGACAACAGGCAAAGAACATCTAGAGCTTGCTAGAGCAGGGGAGTCATGCCACCATTACGTGCATTTGGCAGAGACTCAACATCAAGCCGAAGAGTGAGAAGTCGTGCTAGTGGGGAAAAGGAAAGGCCTCAGCTATGCCGCGATGGGAGCCTATTGGCACAGAGAGCCTCAGTGAGCTGTCTAGAAGTGAGGTATCCTACGTGGTTGTTAGGGGTCGGTCCATACTTAGTTGTATTCTGGTCCGACAGTCTGAGGTGCAGAGTGGGACAAGAGTTACGGAAGCTCTCAGATAAAATTATTGCCGTTTGGGGGCCAGTTGTGCTGCGGGATCTGCTGCAGATTCCTGGCCATTTGCTAGATTCAGCAGCCAACCTCCTTCCAAGTCTGACATACATAGGAGGCCTGTTTGCTCTGCTGACACCAAGCATTGGGTCCTGGATTGGTTGTGGTCAGAAACCCATCTTCATGTACCGTCTGCCTATGGCCGATTTGTGCACTCGCTTTTTCATGCAGACTCGGGGACCAGAAACCAGGAAAATGCTGAGGAAGTTGTTGAGCAGGGCTGAGGCGAGAGACTATAGATTTGAAGATCCAAGAACATCGGGTGCCTGCATAAGCCCAGGTCCTACAGGATGAGAATCATAAAAAGCAGGAAAGAGGAAAGTAAGCAAAGTTACAAAAAGGAGCTTATCGATAAGAGGGAGCAGAGGGTGCCTGGTCTCTTCAGCTGGTGAAGTGTGTGAGTCCTGATTTTAGCTCAGGCCTATGTCGCAGGGTCCTGGAGTTGAGTCCCCTGTCAGGCTCTGCACTGAGCGGGTGATCTGCTTGGGATTCTTTCTCCCTCTTCTTTTGCTCCCGCCCCGTCAAATGATCTCCCAACAGAAAAATAAATCATTACCAAAAGAAAAGAAAAAGAAAGAAAAGAAATAGTATAAAGGAATGAAAGAGAAAATAATGGCATACAGACTGTGGATATATGTATGGTTCTGAGTCTGTGCACTCTGCGAAACTGTCCTCTCTGTGCAGAGCTATGGTAACAGACATAGCCTTGCCTTGGGAAGGGAAAGGGGACACTCAGGGTGAGGTGAGGACTCAGGTCACTATCTCTGGGATCATGTCCCTGACCCCCAACTCAATTTCTGTCCTCAGCTCTGCAGGCCCCCCACCTCACCAGCCCCGGAACCGTGATCTCTTTACCCCACTGACAAGGAAGGCATCCGCGGTCTCTGGCCCTTCCCAGCCCTCAGCTATCATAACCAGGACCTAGAAGCAATGCCTGTCATCCCATTCTTTCAAGAGACAGCCACGGGGCTGCCCATGACTTTCTGTCCCCATGATTTCCTCCCCTCCTCTGTTCCATCCTGCTATGCTCCCTTATCCCTCCCTGAATCATTAATTTCTTATTTCCTTTCTCCTCTCACCTCCAACAAGCAGATTGTTCTCTGAAATGGGAACAGTGGAGCAATGATCATGGGTTTACTGCCATCCTCTCTAGTCCCTCGGTTGACCAGTGAGCCAAACCAGCTAGCACGGAGGTGGTTTCCATGGGCCTGGGTTGTGCTGGGCATGAGTGTGACAAGCAACAGGGCAATCCAGGCACGGTCCTGTGCCTGGGCTGATCATAGGCACTTGAGTCACACTTGAGAGTTTTTACAGCCCATAAGTGTCCTAGCCCAGAGATAAGATGAATGTGATAGGAAAGATAAAATGATGTATCCCTTCCTCATGTATTTACGTTAATGAGAATTGTTCTAAAGATCACAATAAGACAATTTTACTTCTTCTTCCTTCTTCTAGTTTCAGAATCCAGTGTGCATTTTACCCTCAGAGCACATCTCAACTCAGAGGAGCTGAACTCCAGGTGCTCAATGGCCACGGGTGGTCGCTGGCTACAGTATTGGAAACCCACGATCTGGTTCAATTCACCAGCTCAGGTCAAGGCTGAATGACCAACTGAGCTTTTTATTCTCATTAGCATCTCAAATATCAGACGTTCGGGGCCAACAGTCACTTATTGTTATATTGTGTGTCATTTCCTAGTAGAGGGATGACGAGTAATAGCTACATAACATGTCTATGCAAGCAAAGAAGATTAAGAACCGAGGCACTCAAGATCATTTTTCATTAGGAAACTGCAGTCTATACGATTTTCCACAGAGAGTGGGTCTGGCCGAACATTTTAAAGAAGGAAGTAGATGTCTCATCTGCCTGGGTTACCTTGAGAAACCCATGTACCGAAAATGGGCTTCTGTCTGCGGCCATGAGTGCACCAA
>NW_022633912.1:0-4691 GCF_010015895.1 Lontra canadensis
TATCTTTGATCATGGGCTTAATAACCTTGAATAAATTCAGTTTACATATTCAAAGAACCTGTCGCTTATGGATGGACCCAGACAAGTAAATTGCAGTGATTATTGTTGTGAAGTGGAATCTATAGGGAAGAAGGTTAAATTTTTATTATGTGTATATATATATATATATATATATATATATATATATACACACACACACACACACACACACACATACGCACAGATACACACACATACATATATACATACATATATAGATATAAATAACATAAATATATTTAGTGACATAAATATATGTCATGTATTTAATTCAGTGATATAAATATATATACCTGTGAATTGATATATATATAAAATTCAGATCAAATTTCTATACTTTCAAAACTTTCTCTATTAAGTTGCTTTTCTGTTTCAGAAAAATAGTAATACATGTCAAAAAAATACAGCTTCAAATGTGACATAATCAAGATCTAAGGTGCTTTGGAGACAAATCTCCAAGTATTGAAGAAAGACTGCAAGGCTTGGTGATAGGAATTAGCAAATGGCATGTGGTAAAAAGAAAACAAAACAGTGAGTAATGGTAATTCAGCTTTTAGCTGACATATTACTTTAATTCCTCTCTCCATGTGTTTCTATATTCCACCTTACCATTAAAAAATATCCTGACTCATCACCAGTGTCCATCATCTCTTTCAAGGCTCAATTGTCAAGACACACATCCATCACTGTTTCATTAGATAACTAGAAATATCTTTTTTGGGAAGTCTATCATGAACAATTCCATCCCACTTTTAAACACTGCACTTATTGTTTTTGAAGTCAACTGCAAAGATTCAAAGTTAGAGAAAATCCAGATTCATATCAGTATTTGTGTGCCAAGATGTGATGCAGCTGCCAGCATTTAGTGCATCCGTAAACTACATCTCATATCAACTTCATAGTCTTGTAGGACTTAGACCAAGAAAGATAATGGTTTCTTGTGTCCTGAGATTGTATGCACACCTTTGAAGTATGATGACTACTGCAATGTCATATTCAAACATGTTCATAAAAAAGGGACCAAATGGTAATCATCTGGAACTTTTAAGAGAATGGACATATTTCACCTGAAATAAAGAAGATTTGATATATGTGGTCTCTTTATTCACATATCTGAAAGATTTCACGTGAAAGAAGGAATAGAAATGTTATTTATGTTTCCAAAAGGAAAGTGCTAGGGTGAGTGGGGAAGAGGTGATAATAGGTTCTCAGTTCAACATGGAAAAGAACTTTCTAATAATTAATGTTAAAGAAAAATTATCCTGCCATTTGTTAAAAATGGTAAGGAAAACTTTTGTCAAGACTATTGCAAAGGGGGCATTGAACAGGGGAGAGAGATTAGGTTCAACCCCAAATACAACAAAGATAGTTGGGGATATTTATAGCCAAGAAGCAGAGTGAGGGGCTCAGTGGATGGAAAATTACCAAGACGGCACATCAAGAACAGGGGATTCTTACTAATCTCACTTAATAAGACTCTTATAGAGGGCAGAGAGAGGGATTAGATATAAAGGGTGGAAATGACGAATTTGATCAGCTACGAAGTGTCCTCTGTCATGTAGACATCCATCAAGGGTGGGGATTCTTGATAAATTGACTTAACAGAATTCTTGCTAAATTGGAGCTTATCACAGATAGGCACAGAAACCTAGTTGAGAAGAGGGCTCAAAGGAGCTTAACTCAAGTCTGGTCAAAGAGAATCCTTGTCAATAATAGTTCTACTAATCATAGTAATAATATTATCTTTTAAACAAGTGATGACATTGAGGCTTCTAGTGGTTAAAATTCCCAAGGTCACTCACCTAGTGAGCTGGGATTCAAACTCAGAATGCAAGAGCCCTAGAGCTCCAACAGTCAACCATGGAGTTCTTCCACCTGTATCTTAGAAGAACCTGCTTTATAAGATGAAGAGCTTCTTCTCAGAGTTAGTCTTCAGCTATCAATTACTGAACCAATGATGCTAAAGAAGAATTCCTGAACTGGACAGGAGGAAAAGTCATTTCTGTGGTCTGTTCTAACTTTAAGTGCTTATGGTTTTATGATTGGGATGATTGATTGCTTTCATTTTTAATATGTACTAGAAGGAATCTCAAATTAATCTACCATTTCCCCATATCCTCGCCAACATTTGTTATTTGTGGCCTTTTAAAAAAAAAATGATAGTCATTCTATTAAATGTGAGGTGATATCTTGTTTGGGGAACATAGTGACTGTAGTTAATAATTATTGTAACTATATTTAACAATTTATTGCACATTTGAAAGTTGATAAGTGTATAGATTTTAAGAATTATCATCACAAGAAAAGTATGTAACTATATGTGATGACAGATATGAACATGTTTTATTGTGACGATCACTTCACAGTATGTCGTACATATGAAACTAGTCAAATGTTATATGTCAGTCATTTCTATTTCAATAAAATAATACATGCGTATATACAAACCTACAAAAAACTAACATGACATCCTCATTTTATTTTTTAAATGTGTATTTTTTTTTCTTGTGAAAAGTGTTTTAATCAGTAATTTTCACAGAAGTGACAGGATTTTTTTTTTCAATGAACTGTAGTTGACACACAATGTTACGTTAGTTTCAGGTGTACAACATAGTGATTTATCAGCTCTTCATTGTTCTCTGCTCATCACGAGTGTAGTCATGACCTGTCACCATGTAACATATTACAATACTGTTGACTATGTTCCTTATGCTATACCTTTTAGGCCCATGACTTATTCATTCTACACTTGGAAGACTGGACCACCCACTCCCCATCATTTTCTCTTCCCTTTGATAATCAGCAATTTGTTCTCTGTATGTATGGGTCTGTTTTTGCCATTTTTTTAAACACTATCATTTTAGAAGTGATAAAATAGAAACTAAGAAACATAAGATGAATTATGCATGATCACATGGTAGTTTTGTGACAAAACAGGCGATAGGTAATATCCCCCAACTCATGGGTCTGAGACTGTACTTGTCTATTATTTTTTTTAATGATCTAAACCATACCCGAACATCTTGTTGACTAGTTTTCATTAAACAGTATTTTTTTTCATTCTTGCTGAAGTGCAGGTAAGTGCAGCATTGATTAACACAATCAATACAAAGGTTTCTTAACTTTTAAGATCCTCAGAATCTGGTCTTTAACTACCCTTAGAGTGGATGGATTTTATTCAATGTTAGGGATAAAAGTAACCTGAAGGATGTTTCCACTAAAGTATTATTAACCCTTTAAGTGCCTCCAAGATATCTGCAATTTAAAAGATGATCTACTGGAAGAGATGATGCTGAGTGAAATAAGTCAAGCAGAGAGAGTCAATTATCATATGCTTTCACTTATTTGTGGAGCATAACAAATAGCAAGGAGGACAAGGGGAGATGGAGAGGAGAAGGGAGTTGAGGGAAATTGGAAGGGGAGGTGAACCATGAGAGACTATGGACTCTGAAAAACAATCTGAGGGTTTTGAAGGGGCGGGGGGTGGGAGGTTGGGGGAACCAGGTGCTGGGTATTGGAGAGGGCACAGATTGCATGGAGCACTGGGTGTGGTGAAAAAACAATGAATACTGTTACACTGAAAATAAATTTAAAAAATATTTTAAAAAAAGATGATCTACTACTCCAAATGAGGCTCAAAGAGGAGTTTCAGTTTGTATGACTTTGCTGTTTAAGGGAAAAGAGCTCTTTTGGGATAGAAATATTTCTCACCTTGCAACAGAAATGGAATGGCTCATCTTCCTCCATACTCCCAAATCATTGATCCAGAAGCCTAAGAACCACAGGCACAACATTTTTTTTTTTTTAAATCACAGCTGACTCTAGACATGCTGAGATACTTCCAGGCTTAATAAGTTCTCCTCAAATCCAACTCTACTTGGATTATGCTATGCATGTACGGAGATTTTTTGTTGTTGTTGTTCCCATCAACTGTGTGAATATAAAACTGATGGAGTCTCATCTACCATCTCCTGTGAAGGGAGCTACAGTATGGATAACTGGGCAATCAGCATAACAGACCTTTGCACAGGATACTACTATATAACATCTGTTATGGCTGTTCACTTTCATGGAACATTATTGAGGAAACCTGAACATCTAGTTTCAATTCAACAGACAAACTCTTCAGACCTTCTTTTCCAAAGTGAAATTTGGTAGTTTATGAAGTTAAATTATTTAGGTAATCTTGGGGAAAAGAAACAACTATGAATAACAGTGATGAATTTTGTTTTTCTTTATTTGATACTAACAAATACTGTATTATGTTTTGATGAAAATCCAAACATTTGTTGGTAATTTCACAGTGCAGGATTGAAGTAAACAAAAATAATTTGTAAAGTGCCTCCTGGAAAAACGGGAGCTAAAAGTTATTTTTAATTATAGCTTAAATTATTCTTATTAACTTAAGCAAATATGGGAATATTACTGAAAGAAAGCTTTTGCAAAATTGTAACCAAAGATTATAAGTCAGACTTTGTGAAAATATGTGACTCATAGGAACATGGGATAAATGATGCCTTTCAGCCCTAGTGATGCTCAACTTCAAAGCTAAAAGATGTTTTATATATTGAATGGGAAGATGAAATGGCTGTGCTGGAGCTTTTTTACCACCTCAGGAAATGAGTTCTTAAAAGCAATAGAGAAATAAGTCT
>NW_022633913.1:0-4690 GCF_010015895.1 Lontra canadensis
ATCCTTCAGCAAACCACCACCCTGATCAGTCATCAGCCACCAATATCAAGGCAAGACCCTCCACCAGCAAAAAGATTATGAATCCCTGAAAGCTCAGATGATGGCTGGCATTATTTGGTAATAAAGTGTTTTAAAAATAAGGTATGTACATAATTTTTTAGACAATGTTATTACACATTTAACAGCCCACAGGATAACATAAACATGACTTTTATATGCACTAGGAAACCAAAAAATTTACTTGACTTGCTTTATTCTGGTGATCCCACAAAACCACCAAGATACATCTATACTTGCATACCTTAAGAAGTATATTTTAAAATCACACATATAAATGTAAACCCATTGGCCAATCTTTTGATGTAGAGCCAAGGATTCCCTTTTGTTATGAATATGATGATTTATAGCTCTGCACAGTATTTTTGCATAAGTTACACCCACTACAATCCAACTATTATTTCCAATTATTGTTTTATTTTTTGAAAACAAAGAAACTGCTGAAATAACTGCAGCACAGAGTCCTCATGGAGTTTTTCCTTTTTAGAGTTGATTCTCCAGACTAAGAGCAATTATTCATAATTGAGCCCTCCCAAATTTTACATTTTAACTTACTGGAATCAAGTTTTTATATCTGTATTTCATTAATTCATAAATCATTAAAAATAATGTAGTCACAACCAGAGCAAACTGGTAGGTTTGGAAGCAACCATCACTGATTCTCGCTAAGCTTCCAACTTCAGTGAAGGGTACAGAAGTGAGTGGGCTTGTTGGAGAACAGCACTCCAGCCCCAAATGTAAGTGCACTCTGAGCAACAGTCAGAAGGTATCATAGAAGGGCACCTGGGTAGCTCAGTGGGTTAAGCCTCTGCCTTCGGCTTGGGTTATGATCCCAGGATCCTGGGATCGAGCTCCACATCTGGCTCTCTGCTCGGTGGGGAGCTGCGTCCCCCTCTCTCTCTCTACCTGCCTCTCTGACTACTTGTGATCTCTGTCAAATAAACAAATAAAATCTAAAAAAAAAAAAAATGGGGAACTTTGTGGAATTAATCATAGCAGTTAATACAGCAAGTCTCTCATAAAATACTTCAGATATTTCAATGAAGTTACTCATTTAGGATATACAAAGACTCTTCAGTTATTGAAATACAATAATGTAAAATAGTTTTACTTGTAAGTGAATTTTTTTCTCCTTTTGAAGATTCTAAAAATAGAACTGTGTGAATCACTCATTTAATTGATTTTAAAAGCTGATAGCAAAAGTCATAATGTTAAACATAATAAAAACTTTAAATGAATATATTGTGACTTGATCATAATTCAATCACCTTAATAAAAAACAAGATGAAGAAAAAGTACCATTACATTTCTCCTTTCTCCAAAACTAGGGAGGAAAGAAAAGCAAAGAAAAGCAAACGTTTTTATTATACCCATTTTCTAAAGAACAGCTGTCTTTTATATATCTTTCTTTGGTTTACTATCCTATCATCTTTCATATCCAGGTTTAAATTTCAACCTGACAAATGATGTTTTTCTTGTCACTGTTTAATACAACTTGGTTTCTACTGAGCAAAAGTCTTAATGAGAACTCTAAATATGTAACAGAAGATTGTAGGGGAAGATAAAACTGGAAACATGTACAGACAAGACAAAAGACACCAAATGTTCTTGGATCTCTAAGTTTGCTAAAACAACTATTTTCAAATTTATTTTTAAAATAATAAAACATATATTATATGATGGCAAAACAAACCTCACAATTTAAGCAATTTGTAAGATCACTAAGTCTAAAATAGAAGATATTTTTCTTTAGTAACTCAAACTGCTAAGGCTGTTTGTGGCTGTATTCTATACTTAAAAGTCTAAAAAGCAATATGCTGATTATAAAACAAACACTATCTGTGACATCAAAACGTGTAATATACAGACATTTCTTTCATAACAGCTTTGTTGAAACAATTCAAACAATAAAATCCACCCATTTAAAGTATACAATCCAATGGTTTATAATATGTTCATAGATCTGTGGAATTATGGCCCTTGTTGGGTTTTTGGAACATTTCCATCACCTCAGAATGAAGTTTTTTCTTTCTTTAAAGATTTTATTTGTTCATTTGACAAAGAGTGAGAAAGAGCGATGTGCGTGAGCGCACAAGCAGGGGGAGAGGCAGAGTACGAGAAAAAAGGAGGCTCCCCGCTGAGCGGGGAACCTGATGTGGGACTCAACCCAGACCCTGGGATTATGACCTGAGCCAAAGGCAAATGCTGAAGCAACTGAGCCACCCAGAATACCTCAGAAAAGAGTTTTGTCATGCTTTAGCTAACACTCTCAATATTATCCCCCTTAGTCCTAAGAAACAACTAACCTATATTCTGTCTTCATATATTTCCTTATTCTAAATATTTGATATGCTTGGAATCATACAATCTGTAGGCTTTCATTCTGTATAATATTTTTCAAAATCAATCATGTTATAACATTCTTAAGTACATCACTGTATGGATATACAACTTTGAGTTCCCCATGCACTGGTTAATACATGCTTGAGTTATTTCCAACTTTTTGCTCCTATGAATAACACTACTATAAACAAGTGCGTACAAGCTTTTTTACATAGACCTATGTTTCCATTTATCTTCAGTAATTATCTAGAAGTGCAACTGCTGAGTTATATGATTATTCTATGGTTAATGAACTGTCAGGTCACTTTGCAAAACACCGGTACCATTTTACATTTCTACTGGCAAAGTATGAAGGTTCCAATTTCTCTGTATCTTCATCAATATTTATTATTACCTGAGTTCTTTTCTAATCCGGCCATTCTAATATGGATGAAGTGGTATCTCATTGTGGAATTTTTTTCCACTTTAATGAATTATAATTGACAAATAAATTGTAAAATATTTAAAGTGTTCAACATGATGATTTGATACACGTCACAGTGAAAGAATTCCACTGAGTTAACATATCTAACATCTCACTTATTTACCCTTTTTTTATGAGAACACTTGAATTTTCTTAGAAAATTTTGATTATGCAATATAGTATTATGAACCATAGTTACCAGAGTTACCACATTATACACACTGGATCCTCAGACCTTATTCATATTATAATTGAAAGTTTAGGGCAACCCTCTCGAGTCTTCTCCCTCTTCAGGAGCTTTGTAGTATCACTTTGCTATCACTCAATAAACCTTGCTTTGCTGCTCCCTTGCCCACCAAAAATAATAATAATAATAATAATAATAATAATAATAATTATACACACACACACACACACACATACTTATTTCTTTATCCATTCACCTGTAGCAGGTATTTATGTTCTTCCCATACCCCTGATTTTAAAATAAAAGCTGCAATGGATATGGGAGTACATTTGGATATTTACCTAAAAGTGGAATTGCTAAAACATATGGTAGTTCTATTTTTAAATTCTTCAGGAACCTCCACACTGTTTTCCATTGTGGCTGTACAAGTTTCTATTTCCATAGACAGTATAAAAGATTCTCTTCTATCTACATCCTCAGCAACATTTGATATCACTTGCCTTTTTGATACTAGCCATCATAACAGGAGTGAGGTGATTATCTCATTTTAGTTTTGATTTATATCTCCCTGAATATTAGTGATATTTAACACCTTTTCATACAACTGTTGGCCATTTGTATGTCTTCTGTGAAAAAATGTCTATTCAAATCCTTTGACCATTTTTTAGCTGGATTTTTTTTTTTGCTATGGAATCGTAGGAGTTCCTTGTATATTCTGGATATCAATCTCCTATTAGAGATATCATTTGCAAGTGTTTTCTTCTACTCCATAACCTGCCTTTTCACTATACTGATGATTTCCTTTGCTGAGTAGCATTTTAGCTTGATGTAGTCCCACTTTTTAATTTTTCCATTTGTTGCCTTTGCTTTTGGTGTCAAATCCAAAAAAAAAAAAAAAAAAATCAGGACAAATGTCAAGGAGATTGCCCTCCATGTTTTTCTACTAAAAGTTTTACAGTTTCAAGTCTTATATTCAAATCTTAACCAATTTCAAGTTGATTTTTACATACGGTATTAAGACAGGGATTCAGTTTCACTCTTTTACATGTGAGGACCAGTTACCCCAACACCATTTATTGAAGAGGCTATCCTTTCACCCATTATATATTCTTGGTTCCTTAGTCAAAAATTAAATGACCACACATGAATGGGTTTGTTTCTGGGTTTGCTAATTTGTTCCAATGATATGTGGTTCTGTTTTTATAAGGCTTTCCAATATAGTTTGAAATCAGAAAGTGTGACTATTCCAGCTTTGTCATTCTTTTGAAGATCATTTAGGATACATGGAGTCGTTTGGGGTTCCATTTGAAGTTTAGGACTGTTTTCCTATTTGTATGGAAAATGCACTGGAAGTTTGATAAGAAATGCACTGAATTTGTGGGTGACTTTGGATGATTTGGACACTTTAACAATATTAATTCTTTGGATACAGAACACAAAATATATTCAATCTATTTGTGCCTTCTTCAACTTCTATCATCAATGTCTTTTATTTTTCAGTGTATAGATCGTTCATCTCCTTGGTTAAATTTATTCCTAAGTATCTTTCTTTTTGATGCTATCATAGATTAGACTGTTTTCTTAATATCTCTTTCCAATAGTTCATTGTTAGCATATAAAAATGCAACTGGTTTTTTTTT
>NW_022633914.1:0-4688 GCF_010015895.1 Lontra canadensis
GAGATTAAGAGTCACTTATGGTTTCTCTCCCTCCCGATCCCATCTTGTTTCATTCATTCTTCTCCTACCCCCTTAAACCCCCATCAGACCCTGGTTTCTTTGATCTGTTCTGTGTTTCTTAGTTTCTATATAATCTCTTCCTGCTCTAATCTTGCTATTTCCTTCCTTCTGCTATATTTAGGATTCAGCTGCTGCTATTTCTCTAGCATCTTTAGGTGTAATGTTAGGTTGTTTATTTGAGATTTTTCTTGCTTCTTGAGGTGCTCCTGTATGGTGTGTATTTCTGTCTTAGGACCACCTTTACTGCAGAGAAATTACAGGATGGTGGTAACGGTTTTCTACTATTTTCTTAAATTTAATTTTTTTTTCCAATGGAGTTTTTATACTGCTGTGTGTGTGTGTGTGTGTGTGTGTGTGTGTGTGTGATCTTCTGGCTCTGCTGGAGGTTTTTGTGATCCACAGTGAGTGCCACTGTGATTCTTAGAAAGGTTTTGTTGACCTGCATCAGGATATTTGTAATTTATTGGTATTTAAGGACAAGAGGAAACTAATGTAACTGACTCTTTTTTTTTTTTTGCATGTTCGTATATTTGTCTTCCTGCTACAACTAAGTTTCTAAGTTAGAGAGTGAACAGGTAAGCACAGAATAATGTCAAGGAGGCTCCCTGGGGAAACTGCTCTATGGAGAGGAAACCCCAGACCCTGACAGGAAATATGCCATAACCACCATCTGCACCTGCTCCTGGGATTAAAGACAATTGGTGAGGAGTGTGCACCTTCTGCTGGTCTGATGCCCTTGTAGTTTGAGGTTTGCGTAGGCTCACACTGATGTCCCCTCACTGTGTCTGTTACACAGTAATACACGGCCATGTCCTCGGCTCTCAGGCTGTTCATCTGCAGGTACAGCGTGTTCTTGCCGTTGTCTCTGGAGATGGTGAGTCGGCCCTTCACAGAGTCTGCGTAGTATGTGCTACTTCCATCATAGCTAATACTTGTGACCCACTGCAGCCCCTTCCCTGGAGCCTGGCGGACCCAGCTCATGCCAGTACTACTGAAGGTGAATCCAGAGGCTGCACAGGAGAGTCTCAGGGACCCCCCAGGCTTCACCAGGTCTCCCCCAGACTCCACCAGCTGCACCTCACACTGGACACCTGCAGACATAAGACATCCTGGTCAGGAAAATGTCACACAACCATGGTTTCTCTCACTCATATCCTCTCACTTCCTCTATTTCTTTTGTTCTCCAGAAATTACCTTTTAGAAGAGCAACAAGGAAAACCCAGCGCAGCACTAACTCCATATTGAGTTCACTGTGTTCTGTCCTGATCAGGGAATGTGGACACCTGGAAATCCCAGGACTGGGGCTCCTCTCCCAGCTGCCTGGTCTGGGCTGGGCTGTTTTATTCAGTGGAGGGAAGACCCTATTTGCATGTCCTCTGAGTATATTGTTAGCTCCAGACTCAGGTTCAATTCTTTACAAGTTAAAAACAAAGATTGCATTGTTTGTGGATCACTTTGTTTAGATGGCACTTTGAAAATATGCAGTATTCTTTTGTTGTTTGTTTGTTAAAAAAATGCATTTATCAGGCCCCTGGGCATCTCAGTGGGTTAAAGCCTCTGCCTTTGGCTCAGGTCATGATCCTGGATTCCTGGGATCGAGCACCCCCTCGGGCTTTCTGTTGGGTCAGGGAGTCTGCTTCACCACCCCCCTCTCTCTGCCTGCCTCTCTGACAACTTGTGATCTCTGTCTGTCAATATAAATAAATAAAATTTTTAAAAAATGCATTTATTGGTGGGAAATGTTGGAACAGGACATCAATAATATAAATTCTCATTCAGAGTTAAGAGTTCTATTAGAGCTAAGTTTAAATATACCTTTAATATATGAATGAATAAACTTTGCAAAAGTACTAGGACTATCAGTTTCCAAGCTTTCTGTTGTGTTCCATTGTCCTGTGTGTCCATTTTTATGCCAGCACCATACAGTTTTCATGAAACAGCGTTGTAATCTAGCTTGAAATTGGAGCGTGGTGACTCCAGGTGGAGTCAGTTGTTTGCTCTCTTTATTTCTTTCTTCTTAAAAATTTTATTTATTTATTTAAATGTCTTTCAGTGTTCAGAATTCATTTTTTATGCACCACACCTAGTGGTCCATGCAATACATGTCCTCCACAATACCCACCATCAGGCTCACCCAACCTCCTACCCCTTTCCCCCCCAAAACCCTCAGTTAGTTCCTCTGAGTCCATAGTCTCTCATGGTTTGTCTCCCCTCCAATTTCTCCCAACTCCTTTCTCCTCTCCAGCTCCCCAAGTCCTCTGTGTTATTTATTATGCTCCACAGGTGAATGAAACTATATGATGACTGACTCTCTCTGCTTGACTTATTCCACTCAGCATAATCTCTTCTAGTCCCATCCATGTTGATACAAAAGTTGGGTATTCATCCTTTCTCATGGAGGCATAATTTTCCATTGTATATATGGACCATATCTTCTTTTTTTTTCTTGTAATTTTTTAAAATTTCTTTTCAGTGTAACAGAATTCATTGTTTATGCACCACACCCAGAGCTCCATGCAATATGTGCCCTCCATAATACCACCACCTCTCTCCCCCAACCTCCCAACCCCCGCCCCTTCAAATCCCTCAGATTGTTTTTCAGAGTCCATAGTCTCTCATGGTTCATCTCCCCTTTCCATTGCCCTCAACTCCCTTCTCCTCTCCATCTCCCCATGTCCTCCAGGCTATTTGTTATGCTCCACAAATAAGTGAAACCATATGATAATTGACTCTCTCTGCTTGACTTATTTCACTCAGCATAATCTCTTCCAGTCCCGTCCATGTTGCTACAAAAGTTGGATATTCATCCTTTCTGATGGAGCCATAATACTCCATAGTGTACCTGGACCACATCTTCCTATCCATTCATCTGTTGAAGGGCATCTTGGTTCTTTCCACAGTTTGGCGACCATGGCCATTGCTGCTATAAACATTGGGATACAGATGGCCCTTATTTCACTATATCTGTATCTTTGGGGAAAATACCCAGTAGTGCGATAGCAGGGTCATAGGGAAGCTCTATTTTTAATTTCTTTTTTTTTAAGTTTAAAAAATTTTTTAAATTTCTTTTCATTGTAACAGTATTCATTGTTTTTGCACCACACCCAGTGCTCCATGCAATCCGTGCCCTCTCTAATATCCACCACCTGCTTCCGCCAACCTCCCACCCCCCGCCCCTTCAAAACCCTCAGATTGTTTTTCAGAGTCCATAGTCTCTCACGATTCATCTCCCTTTCCATTTCCCTCAACTCCCTTCTTCTCTCCATCTCCCCATGTCCTCCGTGTTATTTCTTAAGCTCCACAAATAAGTGAAACCATATGAAAATGGACTCTCTCTGCTTGACTTATTTCACTCAGCATAATCTCTTCCACTCCCGTCCATGTTGCTACAAAAGCTAGGTATTCATCCTTTCTGATGGAGGCATAATACTCCATCGTGTATATGGACCACATCTTCCTTATCCATTCGTCCGTCAAAGGGCATCTGGGTTCTTTCCACAGTTTGGCGACCGTGGTCATTGCTGCTATAAACATTGGGGTACAGATGGTCCTTCTTTTCACTACCTCTGTATCTTTGGTGTAAATACCCAGTAGTGCAATGGCAGAGTCATAGGGAAGCTCTATTTTTAATTTCTCTCTTTTTTAAATCATTTTTTAAAATTTATTTTCAGCATAACAGTATTCATTGTTTTTGCACCACACCCAGTGCTCCATGCAGTCTGCGCCCTCTCTAATACCCACCACCTGGTTCCCCCAACCTCCCACCCCCCCCACCTCTTCAAACCCTTCAGATTGTTTTTCAGAGTCCATAGTCTCTCATGGTTCACCTCCCCTTCCAATTTCCCCCAACTCCTTTCTCCTCTCTAACTCCCCTTGTCCTCCATGCTATTTGTTATGCTCCACAAATAAGTGAAACCATATGATAATTGACTCTCTCTGCTTGACTTATTTCACTCAGCATAATCTCCTCCAGTCCCATCCATGTTGCTACAAAAGTTGGGTATTCATCCTTTCTGATGGAGGCATAATACTCCATCGTGTATATGGACCACATCTTCCTTATCCATTCGTCCGTCGAAGGGCATCTGGGTTCTTTCCACAGTTTGGCGACCGTGGCCATTGCTGCTATAAACATTGGGGTACAGATGGCCCTTCTTTTCACTACATCTGTGTCTTTGGGGTAAATACCCAGTAGTGCAATGGCAGAGTCATAGGGAAGCTCTATTTTTAATTTCTTGAGGAATCTCCACACTGTTCTCCAAAGTGGCTGCACCAACTTGCATTCCCACCAACAGTGTAAGAGGGTGCCCCTTTCTCCACATCCCCTACAACACATGTTGTTTCCTGTCTTGATAATTTGGGCCATTCTAACTGGTGGAAGGTGGTATCTCAATGTGGTTTTAATTTGAATCTCCCTGATGGCTAGTGATGATGAACATTTTTTCATGTGTCTGATAGCCATTTGCATGTCTTCATTGGAGAAGTGTCTGTTCATATCTTCTGCCCATTTTTTGATATGATTGTTTGTTTTGTGTGTGTTGAGTTTGAGAAGTTCTTTATAGATCCTGGATATCAGCCTTCTGTCTGTACTGTCATTGGCAAATATCTTCTCCCATTCCGTGGGTTGC
>NW_022633915.1:0-4684 GCF_010015895.1 Lontra canadensis
TCACCTAATAGTCAAATTTACAAGTCTTAGTGACAAAGAGAAAATCCTGAAAGCAGCCCGGGAAAAGAAGTCTGTAACATACAATGGTAAAAATATTAGATTGGCAGCAGACTTATCCACAGAGACCTGGCAGGCCAGAAAGAGCTGGCATGATATATTCAGAGTACTAAACGAGAAAAACATGCAGCCAAGAATACTATATCCAGCTAGGCTATCATTGAAAATAGAAGGAGAGATTAAAAGCTTCCAGGACAAACAAAAACTGAAAGAATTTGCAAACACCAAACCAGCTCTACAGGAAATATTGAAAGGAGTCCTCTAAGCAAAGGGAGACCCTAAAAGTAGTAGATCAGAAAGGAACAGAAACAATATACAATAACAGTCACCTTACAGGCAATACAATGGCACTAAATTCATATCTCTCAATAGTTACCCTGAATGTTAATGGGCTAAATGCCCCAATCAAAAGACACAGGGTATCAGAATGGATAAAAAACCAAAACCCATCTATATGTTGCCTACTAGAAACTCATTTTAAACCCGAAGACACCTTCAGATTTAAAGTGAGGGGGTGGAAAAGAATTTACCATGCTAATGGACATCAGAAGAAAGCAGGAGTGGCAATCCTTATATCAGATCAATTAGATTTTAAGCCAAAGACTATAATAAGAGATGAGGAAGGACACTATATCATACTCAAAGGATCTGTCCAACAAGAAGATCTAACAATTTTAAATATCTATGCCCCTAACATGGGAGCAGCCAACTCTATAAACCAATTAATAACAAAATCAAAGAAACACATCAACAATAATACAATAATAGTAGGGGACTTTAATACTCCCCTCACTGAAATGGACAGATCATCCAAGCAAAAGATCAACAAGGAAATAAAGGCCTTAAATGACACACTGGACCAGATGGACATCACAGATATATTCAGAACATTTCATCCCAAAGCAACAGAATACACATTCTTCTCTAGTGCACATGGAACATTCTCCAGAGTAGATCAAATCCTTGGTCCTAAATCAGGTCTCAACCGGTATCAAAAGATTGGGATCACTCCCTGCATATTTTCAGACACAATGCTCTGAAGCTAGAACTCAATCACCAGAGGAAATTTGGAAAGAACCCAAATACATGGAGACTAAACAGCATCCTTCTAAAGAATGAATGGGTCAACCAGGAAATTAAAGAAGAATTGAAAAAAGTCATGGAAACAAATGATAATGAAAATACAACGGTTCAAAATCTGTGGGACACAACAAAGGCAGTCCTGAGAGGAAAATATATAGCGGTACAAGCCTTTCTCAAGAAACAAGGAAGATCTCAGGTACACAACCTAACCCTACACCTAAAGGAGCTGGAGAAAGAACAAGAAAGAAACCCTAAACCCAGCAGGAGAAGAGAAATCATAAAGATCAGAGCAGAAATCAATGAAATAGAAACCAAAAAAACAATAGAACAAATCAACGAAACTAGGAGCTGGTTCTTTGAAAGAATTAATAAGATTGATAAACCCCTGGCCAGACTTATCAAAAAGAAAAGAGAAAGGACACAAATAAATAAAATCATGAATGAAAGAGGAGAGATCACAACTAACACCAAAGAAATACAGACAATCATAAGAACATATTATAAGCAACTCTATGCCAACAAATTTGACAATCTGGAAGAAATGGATGCATTCCTAGAGACATATAAACTACCACAACTGAACCAGGAAGAAATAGAAAGCCTGAACAGACCCATAACCAGTAAGGAGATTGAAACAGTCATCAAAAATCTCCAAACAAACAAAAGCCCAGGGCTGGATGGCTTCCCGGGGGAATTCTACCAAACATCTAAAGAAGAACTAATTCCTATTCTCCTGAAACTGTTCTAAAAAATAGAAATGGAAGGAAAACTTCCAAACTCATTTTATGAGGCCAGCATCACCTTGATCCCCAAACCAGACAAGGATCCCATCAAAAAAGAGAACTACGGACCAATATCCTTGATGAACACAGATGCGAAAATTCTCACCAAAATACTAGCCAATAGGATTCAACAATACATTAAAAGGATTATTCACCACGACCAAGTGGGATTTATTCCAGGGCTGCAAGGTTGGTTCAACATCCGCAAATCAATCAATGTGATAAAACACATTAATAAAAGAAAGAACAGGAACCATATGATACTCTCCATAGATGCTGAAAAAGCATTTGACAAAGTACAGCATCCCTTCCTGATCAAAACTCTTCAAAGTGTAGGGATAGAGGGCACATACCTCAATATTATCAAAGCCATCTATGAAAAACCCATCGCAAATATCATTCTCAATGGAGAAAAATTGAAAGCATTTCCGCTAAGGTCAGGAACACGGCAGGGATGTCCGTTATCACCACTGCTATTCAACATAGTACTAGAAGTCCTAGCCTCAGCAATCAGACAACAAAAAGAAATTAAAGGCATCCAAATCAGCAAAGAAGAAGTCAAACTATCACTCTCCGCAGATGATATGATACTATATGTGGAAAACCCAAAAGACTCCATTCCAAAACTGCTAGAACTGGTACAGGAATTCAGTAAAGTGTCAGGATATAAAATCAATGCACAGAAATCAGTTGCATTTCTCTACACCAACAACAAGACAGAAGAAAGAGAAATTAAGGAGTCAATCCCATTTACAATTGCACCCAAAACTATGAGATACCTAGGAATAAACCTAACCCAAGAGACTAAGAATCTATACACAGAAAACTATAAAGTACTCATGAAAGAAATTGAGGAAGACACAAAGAAATGGAAAAATTTTCCATGCTCCTGGATTGGAAGAATAAATATTGTGAAAATATCTATGCTACCTAAAGCAATCTACACATTTAATGCAATTCCTATCAAAGTACCATCCATTTTTTTCAAAGAAATGGAACAAATAATCCTAAAATTTATATGGAACCAGAAAAGACCTCGAATAGCCAAAGGAATATTGAAAAAGAAAGCCAAAGTTGGTGGCATCACAATTCCAGACTTCAAGATCTACTACAAAGCTGTCATCATCAAGACAGCATGGTACTGGCACAAAAACAGTCACATAGATCAATGGAACAGAATAGAGAGCCCAGAAATAGACCTTCAACTCTATGGTCAACTAATCTTCGACAAAGCAGGAAAGAATGTCCAATGGAAAAAAGACAGCCTCTTCAATAAATGGTGTTGGGAAAATTGGACAGCCACATGCAGAAAAATGAAATTGGATCATTTCCTTACACCACACACGATAATAGACTCAAAATGGATGAAGGACCTCAATGTGAGAAAGGAATCCACCCAAATCCTTGAGGAGAACACAGGCAGCAACCTCTTCGACCTCAGCCGCAGCAAATTCTTCCTAGGAACATCTCCAAAGGCAAGGGAAGCAAGGGCAAAAATGAACTATTGGGATTTAATCAAGATCAAAAACTTTTGCACAGCAAAGGAAACAGTTAACAAAACCAAAAGACAACAGACAGAATGGGAGAAGATATTTGCAAACGACATATCAGATAAAGGGCTGGTGTCCAGAATCTATAAAGAACTTAGCAAACTCAACACCCAAAGAACAAATAATCCAATCAAGAAATGGGCAGAAGACATGAACAGACATTTCTGCAAAGAAGACATCCAGATGGCCAACAGACACATGAAAAAGTGCTCCATATCACTCGGCATCAGGGAAATACAAATCAAAACCACAATGAGATACCACCTCACACCCGTCAGAATGGCTAAAATTAACAAGTCAGGAAATGACAGATGCTGGCGAGGATGCGGAGAAAGGGGAACCCTCCTACACTGTTGGTGGGAATGCAAGCTGGTGCAACCACTCTGGAAAACAGCTTGGAGGTTCCTCAAAATGTTGAAAATAGAACTACCCTATGACCCAGCAATTGCACTGCTGGGTATTTACCCTAAAGATACAAACGTAGTGATCCGAAGGGGCACGTGCACCCGAATGTTTATAGCAGCAATGTCTACAATAGCCAAACTATGGAAAGAACCTAGATGTCCATCAACAGATGAATGGATAAAGAAGAGGTGGTATATATACACAATGGAATACTATGCAGCCATCAAAAGAAATGAAATCTTGCCATTTGTGACGCCGTGGATGGAACTAGAGGGTATCATGCTTAGTGAAATAAGTCAATCGGAGAAAGACAACTATCATATGATCTCCCTGATATGAGGGAGAGGAGATGCAACATGGGGGTTAAGGGGGTAGGAGAAGAGTAAATGAAGCAAGATGGGATTGGGAGGGAGATAAACCATAAGTGACTCTTAATCTCACAAAACAAACTGAGGGTTGCTGGGGGGGGGGGGGGGGGGAGGGGGGGGTGGGGTTATTATGGACATTGGGGAGGGTATGTGGTATGATGAGTGCGGTGAAGTGTGTAAACTGGCGATTCACTGACCTGTACCCTTGGGGAAAAAAATATATCTTTATAAAAAATAAAATTTAAAAAAAAAAAAAAAGAATAGGAATAAATACCTGCTCTGAACAGGTACACCTTCAGCAATTCCCCAGGGACTCTCATCTCACCTGAGTAACAGAGTAAATGAGACAACACTCCATAGAGTATATGTGCAGAGAACAAGCTCCGGCATCAACAATCCTTAATACAAGTCTTTATTTCTTATTAGGTTGAGGTCTTTG
>NW_022633916.1:0-4681 GCF_010015895.1 Lontra canadensis
CTTCACTGATCACCTCCCCTACTGTTTTCACCCTGTAGTCACTCCCCATGTCATTCTCTTATCTCCCTTAAGGAAATTTAACTCATTTTAGACTGTAGAGTGGCAAATATAGGGGAATCTGACTGTGTGGTTTTAGGCAAAGTCTAGAGGTCAACCCTGTGAAATAAAGGGATGGAAAACAAAAATTATCCCATTACCATCACGAACAAGCCATTTGAGACGAGTGATTTGCTGTCAGAATGAAGCACACAATCCACTTTCATATATAATGAAGTATCTGTCTGAGAGTAAGAATAAGTTGGATCTTCATCCTTGGGTGTGCATTAGAATCATCTGGGGACTCTAGTACAGATGCCTAGATCCCATACCAGAGATTTCCATTTAATTAGGGATGGAGGTAAATAGATGGGGCATCAATATTTTCATAGGACCTGCGTAGGTGATATGAATGTACACACAGGGGAAAACCCTTAGTCTAGGGCCTCAGCAAATCTAGCACAGGATAATAGCTAAGTACACATATTTACAGGGTGTGCCACATTTCAAATCCCTGAGTTCACATTCCTCTAGTTAATGATGGGATAGCCTGGAAAAGAGGCAAAATTGGAAGATGGTTGGATGACACCACTTTTGTCCCACACCTATGACCTCTCTTTACTGAAATGTGTTTGTGTGGCAGTTTGCATTCTTTACATTCTGAGATCACCAGAGCAGATAGATCTTTATAATATAACCAGTGACCAATGATGAACTCAAATATTATTGCTGTATAATACTTTTATTCAACAATTTTCTGAGGAAAATCTCATATGTCTGTATGTGTTACATCACATAATTTTCAGCCATGTCAAAGTCCAGTGACAAATGACATTTGGGGAAAAGATTTAAAATCTATTTTTGTATGCCAATTCTTGTATGCTGAAAAGCAGCCCTGTACCTCAGCACTAAAGGTTACAAAAAGCACCATTTAAAGGAGGACTCACATATTTCATTCCCTTCCAAATTATAGTCTTACTCCCCCTTATGACAGAGCTGCACTCATTCAAAATGCTTCAGTGAAATAACAACCAGCATCCTTCAATTTACCAAAATTCAAACAAGTCTCACCTATGAGGCCCACTATGCAGATTAGGACTAATGGACATCAGTGAGCTTTAACTGTTCTAAAAACCACAATCTAGGTAAGGTAAGTGTTCTTTGGATGGGAACAGAAAAGAAGATGATTAAATACTTAATACAATACTTATGGTAGGTAGGGATCCCTTGACCACTTAATTTGATTACAAAATCCACAGAGTGGTTTCCCAGGAATCTTACTATGAAAGCACTGTGTTCCAATGCAATTAATTCAACTCCAACTAACATTGGAACTAATAAAAAATTTAATTTTTAATGAAACTTAATCATTTCAAAGCACAATAGAGAAAAGCAAATCAAGACAAAATTCACATTTGAATCCTAGAGGGATTCCATTGCTAAGAATTAGATTTCATAAGTGACAGACTCTTGAGACTTCTTTCTTTCTTGTCATACTTTAAAAAATAGACTGGACTTTTTATTCCAGAAGTCTAGGATCACTGCAGAAATGATAGCCCTTTAATCTTCCACTATGGTGGGTGCTTAAGGAGAAATAAATGCCTAGAATCCAGAGTCTTCCTAATCCCTAGCCCTCCCAGGTGCTCTATGTGTAACTGTAGCTATCAGTCCCTGGTAGAAGACAGCAAGGACTTGGTTTTAAGGATGTGTCAGAATAATGTGTGAACAAACTATGTATCTGCTTATAAGCCTATGCTCCAAATCATTAGATGGTGAGAACTCAGGATTCTCTAAGAATAGAATATTTTTCAAACACACACAACATAGACTATTGTATATCATTTTTAGTTGAGGTTAAAAGCCCTAATTCCCCAATTAAAAGCAGGACATTCTATCATCAGTATGTCTCCTTCATTTATGCTCAGATTAATACAAGCAGGGTCTGGAGGTAACACTTCTTTCCAAACTTCACTTCATTTTAGCAGCATACTTGGAGTAATGACAGTTTGCAAAGGTTTTATCTCAGATCCATTAGGTCTATGAGAGACAAGAATTGGAGGCCTAGGATTAGTATGATCCTCTCAGAATCTTCTCTTGGACTCTTCTTTTACAGGGTTTCTCTACCATATAAGCATTGTTTAAAAAAAAAAAAAAGCCAATACACTTGAGGCCAGGCATGCTCATAGGAGGTGTTACCTAGAGTGACCAAATCCTATTCAACTCTAAGCTTAGTGCAAGCTTTAACCATGACCAGACAGGCAGGATGACGAAACATTTGTTTTAGGTAATATTTGACCTGAGGCTCAGCTTGACAGATGAAGGTAAAGCACAATATAAAAGAAAGGGTGGACAAAAGGAACAAGAGACCAAGGGAAGTTTATACAGTAGGTTTTGCACAATGAGATCCAAAGGATACCAGTATGTTATGTCTCATTTAATTAACCACAACAAAAAGGCCATTTTTAGTTCTGAGTTGCTTAAGCCTTTTAATTTCCCAGTATCCTTAGCTCAGTCACTCTTCCTTTTCCTCACAACCCCCAAACCATGATGTATTTCTTGAAGGATTAGCACTCCTGAAGAGTGATTTTCTAACTTTGATTCTGTGAAACTCCTATAGGGAATAAACAACAACAACAACAACAAACAAACAAGAACAAAAATGTCATGTTTTTTAAAAGCTAAAAAGGTGGGTTTTTTTCCTGCCTTTATTCATTTTCAAAATTTGCCAAGCTCTCTTCTTTAGAAAATAAACTACCCTTTTAACTAACATAGAAGAATGAATACGTTGTACTCTGGGCTACCTTCCTCCTTCCCTCTCTACCTTCTAGAACAGTTTCTTGGGGACAGACTGTGTGTGATAGGCTTCTCAGGGTGAAAGGGTGTATTAGCAGTGCGGAGAAGGAACAGTGCTAAAGGAGGCATCACCCAGTTCCCCTTGCCTATCCTCTTCCATACCAGCTGGTAGGCTCTCATTTCACATTTGGCTGGGAGATTACCAAAGAATTTAGGAAACTGACACTTTCTGCACGTATCCAGATTAGGAAGGTTTAATGGCCACATCATCAGTCTCTGGAGCCAGAGCTAGTTCACAGAAGCTGGGGCCTGAGAAACTGAAGGAATCTCTTTTCCTGACCCACTCTACTGATACATCAGTGTAAAAAATTTAATACATGAACACATAGTCAATACTGTTGACAAGAAATAGTAGTGTGATAAAATTCTCCAAGTAACAACCAAGAATTTGAATCCTCCTATGTGGCCCACTTACCTAATGGGTTTTGGGGAAAAAACAGGAGTATAACTGAAGACAGTGTAGATCTTGAGAGTTGGTTATAATAGGATTTGGCCTGGATTTTTAAAATGACACACCACTCAAAACGTGGCTGGGACCAGAAAGGGTTTCTCATAAGAGTGTTTTGCTGCAGAAAGGGGCCTCAAGTGGCTAAAGCTCAAAGTTTTAAAGCTCAAGTATTTACTCTAAGAAAGTAACCACCAAAACACTTAGAAATTTGCATTCCCAGCAAGAAAACCCCATGCCCTACTGTCTCACTCTCAGGATCTAAGGCCTACACACCCAAAGATAGCTGTGTCATCAGCTTTGAACAAGAAAGACAGGAGGAAGCTAAACTGACCTAGGGGTGCCCTTTCAGTGTGGTGGGCACATCCTAACAGTCAAGGTGTCCCTTAAGCATCAAGTTTGGCCTCCTTCACTGTTGAAAGTTTTGGCTTGCATTTATCCTTAATGGAAGAACAACAGATATTTGGAAAAAAAAAAAAAAAAGTTTTCTCTCTGGTCCCTAAAAGGTGATTGGATAACTACTTTTCATTCCACAAATGAGAATCATTGACCCCCACTTCTCCATCAAACACTTTAAAAAAAGAGAAAAACAAAATGGTCCTGTTTGTACTTCATGCAGGGAAGCAGTACTATTCATGGTTAGGAACCCCACGGGTATCTTCTTGCTTCTTGGCCTATTGAGTCTAAGTTGAAGGAATTTTTAGGTGCAGCAAAAGAACTCTAATTTATTTCTAGAACACTGTTTAGTGTAGTGATGTGCACAGGGTTAGCCACATTAATGAAAGACTACAGAGAGCTAGACTACTTCTCTCTTGTTGAAGAAAATCTTGGGGACCATTTATCAAGAGCCTAAAAATTTCCTATTCAGTCTCTTAAGAATAATGGAAAGGCGTTTTTTTTGAAGATTTTATTTATTTACTTGACAGACGGAGATCACATGTGGGCAGAGAGGCAGGCAGAGAGAGAGGAGGAAGCAGACTCCCTACTGAGCAGAAAGCCTGATGTGGGGCTCAATCCCAAGACCCTGGGACTGTGACCTGTGCTGAAGGCAGAGGCTTTAACCCACTGAGCCACCCAGGAACCCCAAAAAGGCATTTTTTAATTAAAGAAAAATGTAGGCACATAAAAACTTCCCAAAGATAAAAGACATTAAGGTGTTCCCTGGTTCCACTCCCACCTTCAAAGCTGTCTGCTCTGCAAAAGAAAATATGGAAGCAGGGCCAGGCCAGGTGGGACTAACCTATGGGAATGTGTCAAGAAAGTATAAGCTGTGGCACTAAACTAAAATAAGAAAGTAGACCTTCTGCCCTCTGCCTTTCTTATAATGCTGAGACGTATTTCTTTAGT
>NW_022633917.1:0-4679 GCF_010015895.1 Lontra canadensis
ACATACAAATGGCTAACAGGCACATGAAAAAATGTGCATCATCATTAGCCATCAGGGAGATTCAAATCAAAACCACACTGAGATACCACCTTATACCAGTTAGAATAGCAAAAATTAACAAGACAAGAAACAACAAGTGTTGGAGGGGATGTGGAAAAAGGTGAACCCTCTTACACTGTTGGTGGGAATGCAAGTTGGTGCCGCCACTTTGGAAAACAGTGTGGAGATTCCTCAAAAATGAAAAATAGAGCTACCCTATGACCCTGCAATTGCACTACTGGGTATTTACCCCAAAGATACAGATATAATGAAAAGAAGGGCCACCTGTACCCCAGTGTTCATAGCAGCAATGGCCACAGTTGCCAAACTGTGGAAAGAACCAAGATGCCCTTCAAAGGATGAATGGATAAAGAAGATATGGTCCATATATACAATGGAGTATTATGTTGCCATCAGAAAGGATGAATATCCAACTTTTGTAGCAACATGGAAGGGACTGGAAGAGATTATGCTGAGTAAAAATTTTTTTGATGGATGGATTTTGTGTACTTTGTATTCTCCTAAGATAGGAAAATACCTAAAATATTTATATTCACACCTGTTGATGTCATAATTTATGGTTTCTGCTTTTGGTGTCATGCTTAGGCTTTCTTCACCCTCCAAATTATACAAATACCCACCTTTATTTTATTTTTGCTACTTTGATATTTAGTTTTTATATTTAAGTCTTTGATCAATCTAAAAAGTATTTTGACATACGGTGAGTGAGTTGGTACCGAACTTATTTTCTATACAGTTAACTAGCCCATTTTTCTAATGCCATTTGTTTATTGAACCATTTCCTCGCAAATTTCAAATGCTGTCTTTAATATTTTCAAATTTTTATCTATGGAACTATTCCTTCACTTTTGTTTCATTGATTGCTCAGGTCTTTGTACTAATACCGTACTGTCGTTTATTTGAAAAATAAAAATATCAAGCAAAATAAAAATAAAACAAGTATAGTTTGGTTTAAAAGACACAAAGGTTGTATTATAAATTTAAAATATTTTTTGGCTATTCTTCTAAGAGCACTTTAAACTCACATGATAAAGAAGTTTAAATTAATTTGGGGGGAATTAACATTTAATATTCTCATTCAGGAATATGGTATATTTTTGTATTTGTGAATGTTTTATGTTTCTTAATTGATTTTTATAATTTTCTTTGCAAGGGTTAATAATATATGCAGTGTGTATCATTATTGTACTATGTGATTATGTACTTTAAAAAAGAATAGTTGTTGGGGGTACCTGGGTGATTCAGTTAGGCATCCAACTCTTGATTTCAGCTCAGGTCATGGTCTGAGGGCATCATGATTGAGCCCAGATTGAGCCTAGAGTTAAGCTCCATTGCATGCTTGAAATTCTCTCTCTCTTTCTCCGTCTATCCCTCCTTGCATGCCTGCGTGTGTGTGTGTGTGTGTGTGCGCGCGCATGTGTGCGCGGACACGCTTGCTTGCTTACTCTCTCTCTCTCAAAAAAAAAAAAGAATAGTTGTTAAGAGAGTACATTTTCAGAGTTCTCATCACAAGGAGAAAAATTTTTTTTTCTTTTTTTTGTTGCATCTCTGTGAGATGGGTGTTAGCTGAATCTAGTGTAACAGTTTTACAATATATGTAAATCTGATCATCATGCTGTATGCCTTAAACTTATACAGTAATATATATCAATTCTCAGTGAGACTGGAAAAAAATTTTGATAATTAAAAAATTTAAATTTTTGAAATTAAAAAGACTAGAAAGATATAAAGTAAGGTATTAAATGGTTATCTCTGCTCAAATGATAGGTGATTTGGGAGTTTATTTTCTTGGTGCCTGCCTGTTTTCAAAAGTTTAATATTTATGCATGTATAACTTCTTTATACGTGTTTAAATATTAAAAGTCACAATTCCAGAACACTTATGTGGCATGTTTTAAGTATAGTGATATATGAAATATATATAAATAGTTCTAATGAGAAAAATAAATTTATGTTCAAAAATACCATTGGAAAATAAAAAAAAATCACTTAAAGCTTTTTATCTGAATGAAAATAAGTATAACTTTAATTGCTCATAATAATTTTAAATGTTGGCTAACTGAAGGTGATGTCAAAAGCTGAGTAAATTTATGATTTCTATTAGTTTCTCTTAACAGAGAAATTTTTAAGTCAATATTCAGTATTTCAAATAATATAGAATTGTCAGTTGGCCATAAGCTAGTGGTTTTAGTAACATCTAATATATTTTAAATAATCTGGTAATCCTCATAGCTTAATATGGAATGCAGGAATAATCACTTATACTTTTTAACCATAATCTCTTCACAGTGTAGATTTTCAGAAAAGGTGATTATTAAAGAAGAAAAAGAAAATATTTTTGAAGTTTGCAAAAGGTCGGTACCATTTTTAATTATGTAATTTTAATATAGTCATGTAATTTGTATTTTGAGTGTGTTTTTCATTCTCTGCTCTATGTACTTGGGCTACTGTGCCTTAAGCCATACATGGATATTATTAATTGGTGTATCAGATATACTCAGATGTCAGGGATACTTTCAGTTACCTTAAGGCTGTGACAAAGATTTTTGAGCCATTAAAATATTTTTTGAGGAAGGAATAGGGTATAGTGATAAAAAAGAATGTGGAATGTGTACGTGACTTTTATGGAGGTAAAATGACAAGAAATCAGATGAATATTGCAGTTTGCAGGTATCTGATTTGGTTGTGGTAATTAATACTAATAGTTACAGTACACTCACTAGAACATATGCAAATACCAAACTTAGAATCAGAGGGCACCTTGGGAATCACCTGACCCATCCTGCACCCCAGTTTTGCTGTTGAGGCAAGGTATACTCAGATCAGGTGACAAATGTATTCAAGTACTTTTATATTAAGGCTGTAGTTTTCAAAGTGTGATCCTTGTAGCAGCAGAATCAAATGCGAGCATCTCAGAAATAAAAATTATTTGGTCCTGTCCCTGACCTGCTGAATTAGAAACTCTGGAGATGGGGCCCATCAGTCTATTTCACTAAGGCCACCAGCTGATCCTAATACGTGCTCAAGTTTGAGAACCTTTGTATGAAGGAAAAGCCTAGGTAAGAATTAGATTGGCACAAAAACCCAGTTTGATCCAGGACCATTTGAAATTTTAAAAGGGAAAAAATGACAAAAGTTAACTGTTTTTCTTCTATTGAAAGCATTTTGCTTACAAACCAAATAGGGTCATTGCAGCCTGAAGAGTTTTATCATCAGTTTGATTCTACCATAATGACCAGGAGTGTGACACTGGACAAGTCACTACGTTACCCCAAGCTTCAGTCATCCAATCAAAAACAAAAGAATTTTGCTAATCTTTTACATCTGTAAAATTCCGTAATTCTTATTTGTTTCTTCTGTATTTTTGCTTTTGAGAAATGTTATGTTGATTGCACATATTAGTGATGTCCCAAGTTGGAAAGAGAAGTGATTATTTTTATTTTCTGTTGTGTGCATGTGAGCAGATGCATGAGCAGGAGAAGGGTCAGAGGGAGAAGGAGACTCCCCACTGAGAGGAGAAGCCTAATGCAGGGCTTGATCCCAGGACCCTGGGATCATGACCTGAGCCAGAGGCAGACACTTCACTGCTTACCTGACTGGATACCCAGGCGCCTCTGTGTAATTTTTAAGCTCTGTCAATGCTACTAAGTTGAAACTGTTAAAAGCATGAGACCCTCTTCTTTCTTACTATTTTTATTCTCCTCTGACCCAGGGAACCCCAGCTGAAAAAGCTTGTTAGAATTGTTTTTAAGGTAAAATATAGTATCTGAGTGATTTTTCTCCTAAAAACTGAATTCATTTCTGTCAGTCAGCTTTGAGATACTTTCCACTCTCCCCCTTGCTTATTTCTTTTTCTAGGTAAGTGAAACTCCAGAAAAGTCTTTAAGTTTTTCTAAAACTGGTTATATAGGATCTCATGTATTAAAATAAAGTCAAAGTTGTTTAAATCTAAGCAACCAAGAACAGTACATTTTTTTATACCTTCTTCCCAACGGAAGCTCTCAAGTACATGTATAAGTTTATTAAATATACTTGTTCTGAAGAATAATTTATAATTCATTTATTTCACTGTACTGTCAATAGAATAATTGGATGATCTTTTCTGGATTAGAATGCTAGCTCAGTTCCTTCTCAGCCTTTTTGTCTGGCATGATCAAAAATATTCTGCTCTACTTTTAACCCAACCACCTTACTCCTACCCCTATCCTGGCCATTTACCAAGCTTTTGTTTCCTATTTAAGAAGGCAAGAACACTTACTGAAAATACTGAAGAATCATAGCATACAACATGGTATATAACATATACATAGTGCGTTAGGTTGTGTTTCCACTTATTTGATTCTCATTACTTTAATGTTCTTAGAGTAATTTGAATTCTGGTTTTGGCTTTTGTGCTCACACAGTGAAGATTCTAAAAATGCAGAGCTTGTGGTTGGTGAAAGTCAGCTAGCAGTACTGGCCCCAAAACCTCTATGCTTATCAGTGCCACCTTTGAATATAAGTGGTCATCAAGAAGACATATTACTGAAGCCCTGGATGAATGGTACTGTTTTCTTAGTAAGATTCTGTTGGCTTTTGATAATATAGAAACTGCACAGGAGTTTTGTTTTTTTTTTTTT
>NW_022633918.1:0-4673 GCF_010015895.1 Lontra canadensis
AAGCCTCTGCCTTCAGCTCAGGTCATGATCTCAGGGTTTTGGGTTTGAGCCCCACATTGGGCTCTCTGCTTAGCAGGGAGCCTACTTCTCCCTGGCTCTCTGCCTACTTGTGATCTTTTTCTGTCAAATAAATAAATAAAATCTTTAAAAAAATAAAATAAGAGAGAAATATTGATTATTTAATTAATTATTCAATTCTGGGGAAATTGGTTAATTATTTGGGAGACATAAATTTTACTTACTTGAAAGCCAGAGCAAAATTAGCTAAACAACCTACTGCGAAATATGAAAAAATGTAATTACATATGCTTAGTTTTTTGAAACGTAAAGAAAAAGAGAAGAGGGGTGCCTGGTTAAGAGTCTGACTCTTGATTTTGGATCAGGTCATAATCAAGGTTGTGAGATCGAGCCCCATGCTGTGCACTGGGTATGGGACCTGCTTAAGATTCTCTCTCTCTAGGGGTACCTGGGTGACTCAGTTGGTTGAGCATCCCTCTCTTGGTTTTGGCACAGGTCGTGATCTCTTGGGTCCTGGGATAGAGCCATGGCTCACCACTGAGCAAAGCATCTGCTTGAAGATTCTCTCCCCATGCCCCTCCCCTTACTCGTGTGTGCTCTCAAGCAATCTCTAAAATAAATAAACAAACCTTTTTTTAAAAAAGATTCTTTCTCCCTCTGCCCCTTCACCTGCTTTCTCATTCAAAAAGAGAGAGAGAGAGAAGAAACAAAAATCTAAATATATTTAAACTTCTGTATACCAAATTTAAAAATTCAAACTTCTGCAGCAAAAAAAAAGTACCAAAACAAAATAAAAAAGCAAGTATGAAAGTGGAGAAATAGTTTAATCTATATGAAAGAGAAAGTTAAGAACTTCATGAAATAAAGACTAGCATCCTTAATATAAATACACGTCCTAAATAATGAGAAAAGCAAGTACATAAAAAAGAATATGAATATGAACGCCTTGAAGAATGAATATACACATGAATGTACACACACACGCACACACACACACACGCTACAAAAAGCCAAAACCATGAATATATAGTTAACTTCACAATAGGTCAAATTTATACCATTTTTTAAACTAAAAAGAATGATATTTAACTTAGCAAATTAGTAAAGTTTGTTGTTTAGGGATGATCTCCATATATGAATATATTTTGGGAAAAAAGTTAGTCTAGTATGTTAGTTGAATTTTAAATTAACATAAATTTCTAAGAATTTTAAAATTATATAACAAAAGCCTCAAATTTCTAAATAATCCTTCTTTCACACAACAGTTTCATGTCTAATAATGTATCCTAATAAAATATACACATATATGGAAAAACTTAAATATAAAATGTACATTTCAGTTGATAAAAGTAACAAAATTTTACCAGCAACTATAGTTGTAATAATTGGTAATTGGTTAATTATATTATGTTGCTTTCCATATATTACCACTAAAAATCTTGTTTCACAAGCATGTTTGATAAAATGAATATAGTGAAAAAATATATTGACAGTATATTGTTGAATTAACTTGGGTTATAAAATAATCCTATAGTATTAGCCCAGTTTTCAAAACTTGTGTGTGTCTGTGTGTTTGTTACACTATAAATAAATATGCTGACAAGAACTATTGCTTGGTAACATTATTAAGGAACATTTTAAACTTTTTTCTATGATCCATATTTTCTGGATAAAAAGGTACAATTTTACAAGAAGAGAGAAAGCAGTATTTTTAAATCCCAATTATTCAATACAAAGGACTTTTGGGGATAACTTTTCAGAGTTCCCAGATTCGAAAGAAGAAAAACTGTGTTTCCAAGAAATATAGTTTTATTATTATTTTATTATTTTAATTCTTATATCTCTTTTATTTACTTAAAGACACAAACCTTTTCCCAACTTTAACTGGAGTGGTGATAAGTATTATGAAGAAAAATACAATTCAGTGTTAATGGACCAAGAAATGCAGAACAATCTTACCTAAGAGGAAAACAGCTGGATAAGATGCCATTTAGAACTGCTCAGTGGACTTTGAGAACCAATAAAGTAGTAAGGAATTATCACATCGGGAGGAGAGCTGAGATCCAAGGAGCTGTGTGTTGTGTAAGTATTGCTTATTTTCTGAGAGCTTTAGCCAATTCCAGAGGGAGTGCCAAGAGACTGACCTATGCTTTTGGAAGTCACTCAAGGCTACAGGGACATGAATTAGAGTCTGGGTCCCACCAAGGAAGAGGACTGTATCATGGCAACTACCTCCTCGTCTTTGGGTTGGGATCTAGAATGCCACCCCCAGGCATCAGAACAAACTGGCAAAAGGCCACTTCTCAGGAGACTGCAGACCAGCTTCTAGTGGATTCAGTCTCTGAACTGGGAAGAAAATGATGTTGAATTGCTAAGACTTCCAAACCCTAGCTAAAGTAAATTTTAATCTTCTCTGGAAGCATGTAAAAATATCTGATCTCAAGTGATTGTTACCAAGAATCGTACAAATATAATGCACAGCATAAAATCAAAAGTAACCCAAACACAAGAGGAAATCAGATATTCTAAATAAAAGCCAGCAGAAACTACAGATAAGAGAAACCAGCCAAGAGCATGTGCCAATACTGGAGTTATCAAATATGGACTTTAAAATAAATATGCCTATCATTGTCATAGAAATAAAAAATAAGATTGAGAATTTCAGTAGAGATCTAAAAATATATTCTTAAAGTAGAAATTCTAGAATTAAAATATATATATGTACAATAGCCAATATTCAGAATGATTGGGTTGAGGAGACCCTGCGTGGCTCAGTTGGTTGAGTATCTGACTCTTGATTTCAGCTCAAGTCATGACCTCAGGGTCATGAGATCGAGCCCCACATTGGGTTCCCTGCTCAACAGGAGTCTGCTTAAGATTATCTCTCTCCCTCTCCTTCTGCACCCCCCCCAACTCACTCATTCTCTCACTCTCAAATAAATAAATAAATAAATCTTAAAAAAAGGTAATGTGAACAGATGTATGCAAATAAGCTTAAAATTTAGATCAAATGGAAATATTTATTTTTTAAAAGTGTAACTTACCAAAATTGACATAAAGGAAAAACAAAAAAAAGAAAATCTAAAGAATCCTGAAAGTACTAATGAAATTAAATCTATTATGTAAAAATTTTGCCAAAGAAATGTATAGTCCCAGATGTTTATTTTATTGGTGAATTCTTACAGACATTTCAGCAAGAAATAACACCAATCTTATGCAAATTCTTCCAGACAATGAAAGAAAGAATAGTCCTGGGACACATGGGTGGCTCAGCAGGTTAAGCCACTGCCTTCGGCTCAGGTCATGATCCCAGCGTCCTGGGATCAATTCCCGAATCAGGCTCCTTGCTCAGCAGGGAGCCTGCTTCTCTCTCTGCCTCTGCCTGCCACTCTGCCTGTTTGTGCATACTCTCTCTCTCTCTGACAAATAAATAATAAAAAAGTAAAATCTTTAAAAAAAAAAAGAAAGAAAGAAAGAATAGTCCTAAATCCATTTTATGAAATCAGAATAACTTTAATATCTAAATCTGAAAAGAACTTTATAAGAAAAGAAAGTTACAGACCAATATTATTCAAGTGGATTAAAAATCATAATAATAATATTAGCAAAAATAATTCAGTGGTATGTAAAAAGGAAAGTATATTACACAAATTTCTTTTATTTCAAAAATGTAAGGTGGGTGAAACATTCGAAAATCATGCGGTGTAATTCACATTAGAGTAAGAGAATTAACAAGACTATTTCAATAAAGAAAAACTCATTTGAAAAATTCAACATCCATTCATGGTTTTAAAAAAACCTAGAAATATAAAAGATATTCCATAGTCTAATAAAGTTTATCTGCAGAATAACATAAAGCAAGTATCATATTTAAATATGAAATGTGAAGCTTTCCCTTTTGATAAAGATTTAGCCAACGATGCCTTCTGGGTCCACTCTTATTTGTCATTGTGTTGGAGAGCTTAACCAATTTAATAAGACAGGAAAAATAATAAAAGATACAAGGATTAAAAGGAAAGAAACAAAACTCTTTTGTGGATTGTATAATTCCCTATAGAAAAAAATCCAAATAAGAAATGACAGTATATTTAGCAAGGGGGTGCAGGGTCAATATATAAAAATTAAGTGCATTTCTTTATATGAAACGTACCAGAAGAAAGAAAGAAAGAAAGAAAACAAGAAAGAAAGAGAGAAAACTGATGCCATTTGTGGTTGTATCAAAAACTATCAAGTCCTTATGAATGATGTATAAAAGTGTATAAGATATCTGCACAGAAAACTCTAAAATGTTATTGAGAGAAAGCAAAGATCTAAGGGAATGGGTAATAAAGCATGTTTATAAATTAAAAGGCTCAATACAGTATTGTAAAAGTACTAAGACTCTGCAAATGCAGGGGCGCCTGGGTGGCTGAGTCGGCTAAGCATTCGACTCTTGATTTCAACTCAGGTCATGATCTTGGGGTCGTAAGAATGAGCCTGCTTAAGATTTCTGTCTCCTTCTCCCTCTGTCCTTCCCTCTCCTGCTCATGTGCACTCTCTCTCTCTCTCTCAAAAAAAAAAAAAAAACAAAAAAAAACAAAAAAAAAAACAAAACAAAACCAAGACAAGGGGCACCTGGGTGGCTCAGTGGTTTAAAGCCTTAAAGCCTCTGCCTT
>NW_022633919.1:0-4671 GCF_010015895.1 Lontra canadensis
ATGGATTCCTGTCTCACGTTGAGGTCTTTTATCCATTTTGAGTTTATTTTTGTGTACAGTGTAAGAGAATGATCGAGTTTCATTCTTCTACATATAGCTGTCCAGTTTTCCCAGCACCATTTAGTTTAGTTTAGTTTATTCTTTTTTTATTTTTATTTTTAATATTCATATAAACTTCAAGGTAATCCGCTTTCCCCAATCAATGCTACCCCTATAGGTAAGCCAATTTTTAATCCCCCTTTATCTTAGGAAAGTTGAGTCCTTTAACAAAGATATCAAGATACATCCAGGAAGAATCAAAATAACCTTCCTCACCCACACTGAGAATTCATAACCACTCTCCCATCTTTTTCTTCCGCCAGTGTTTCTGTGTATTTGTGTTTGTCCTGATAGTATATAAATCTTATACTTGGGGTTCTTTTTGACGAAGTTCTTTTTTTTTTTTTTTGCATATATATATTTTTTTCTCTTGTCATATACTTTAATCAGTCTTTTTGTTTGTCTGTTTTTGTTTGTATACTTCATAAATCTTACCTTGGGGCCCATTTGTGCTGAGCCTTCTCTTTTATCTTCCCTTTTTTTCCACTCTCTCTCTCTCTCTCTTTGCCTTTTTCTTTTCTTTTTTCTCTCGTTTGGGTGGGGACTCCTGATTGCTCAGAAGCATTCCAGGGTTCACCTTGACTGCACCATGGTCGATACATCCAGCTACGTCCATTCAGCCATCTCTCACCGAAATGACTAGAAGGAGGAATGCCCAACAGAAGAAAAACACAGAGGATGGGCCTTCTGGAACAGAGCTAATGGCTATCGACATAGACAATATGTCAGAAAGGGTATTCAGGCTAACAATTATCCAGGCAATATCTAGGTTGCAGAAAGGCATGGATGATGAAATGGAATTGATTAGGGCAGAACTGAAAGCCACCAGGGATGATGTTCACAATGTTAGGGCAGAACTGAAAGCCACCAGGGATGATGTTCACAATGCTCTCCATGAGTTCCAATCTAATCTAAATTCTCTAAAAGCTAGGGTAACTGAGACAGAAGATAGAATTAGTGATCTGGAGGACAAACAGATAGAGAGAAAGGATCAGGAGGAAGCCTGGAACAAATAGCTTAAAAGCCACAAAAACAGAATCAGGGAAATAAATGATGCCTTGAAACATTCCAATGTCAGAATTATTGGAATCCCTGAAGGGGAGGAGAAAGAAAGAAGTCTAGAAGATATAGTGGAACAAGTTCTCCATGAAAATTTTCCCAATCTCATGAACGGAACCAGCATTCATGTACTAGAGGCAGAACGGTCTCCCTCCAAGATAATAGATTCTCGAAAGTCCTTGAGACACCTAATAGTAAGAATGAAGAATTATAATTGTAGGCAGGCCCTCTTGAAGGCAGCTAGGACAAAGAAGCTCCTTACATACAGAGGAAAGCCCATCAGAATAATGTCAGACCTGTCCACCAAAACCTGGCAAGCCAGAAAGGGCTAGTAAGATATACTCAGGCACTAAATGAGAAGAACATGCACCCAAGAATACTTTATCTAGCAAGACTGACATTCAAAATGGATGGAGAGATAAAGAGTTTCCAAGACTGGCAAGGCTTAAAAGAGTATGCGACCACCAAGCCAACACTGCAGGAAATATTAAGGGGGGGTTCTATAAAAGAGGAAAAATCCTAAGAATAGCATTGAACAGAAATACAGAGACAATCTACAGAAAGAAAGACTACAAAGGTAACACGATGTCCATAAAAATGTATCTATCAATAATCACTCTCAATGTGAATGGCCTAAATGCGCCCATAAAATGACACAGGGTTGCAGATTGGATAAAACGACAGGACCCATCCATATGTTATCTACAAGAGACCCATTTTGAACCTAAAGATACACCCAAACTGAAAGTGAAGGGATGGAGAAGCATCTTTCATGCCAATGGGCCTCAAAAGAAGGCCGGGGTAGCGATTCTCATATCAGATAAATTAGATTTTAAACTAAAGACTGTAGTCAGAGATACAGAAGGATACTACATCATTCTTAAAGGGACTATCCACCAAGATGATCTAACAATTGTAAATATCTATGCCCCCAATATGGGAGCAGCCAATTACATAAGAAAACTGTTAATCAAGATAAAGAGTCATATTGATATGAATACAATAATAGTAGGAGATCTTAACACACCTCTCTCAGAAATAGATCATGGAAGCAGAATATCAATAAAGAAACAAGAGCATTGAATGACACATTGGACCAGATGGACCTCATAGATATATACAGAACATTCCACCCTAAAACAACAGAATACACATTCTTCTCAAGTGCACATGGAACCTTCTCAAGAATAGACCACATACTGGGTCACAAATCAGGACTCAACCGATACCAAAAGACTGAGATTATTCCCTGCATATTCTCAGATCACAATGCTTTGAAACTGGAGCTCAATCACAAGGAAAAGTTCAGAAGGAACTCAAACACCTGGAAGCTAAAGACCACCTTGCTTAAGAATGCTTGGATCAACCAGGAGATCAAAGAAGAACTGAAACAATTCATGCAAACCAATGAGAATGAAGATACTTCAGTCCAAAACCTATGGGATACAGCAAAGGCGGTCCTAAGGAGGAAATACATGGCCATCCAAGCCTCCCTCAAAAAAAATTGAAAAATCCAGAACACACCAGCTGTCTCTACACCTTAAAGAACTGGAGAATCAACAACAAATCAAACCAACTCCACACATAAGAAGGGAAATAATCAAGATTAGAGCTGAGATCAATGAGGTAGAAACCAGAGATACAGTAGAATGTATCAATGAAACTAAAAGCTGGTTTTTTGAAAGAATCAATAAGATCAATAAACCATTGGCCACAGTAAGCCAAAAGAAAAGAGAGAAAGCCCAAATTAATAAAATTATGAATGAAAAGGGAGATATCACAACTAACACCAAGGAAGTAGAAACAATCATCAGAAGTTATTATCAACAGTTATATGACAATAAGTTAAGCAACCTAGATGAAATGGATGCATTCCTGGAAAACTATAAAGTCCCAAAATTGAACCAGGAAGAAATTGACAACCTGAATAGACCGATATCTAGTAACAAGATTGAAGCAGTGATCAAAAACCTCCCAAAAAATAAGAGCCCACGACCTGATGGATTCCCTGGGGAATTCTACCAAACTTTCAAAGAAGAAAGAACACCTATTCTCCTGAAGCTGTTTCAAAAAATTGAAGCAGAAGGAAAACTTCCAGACTCTTTCTATGAAGCCAGCATTACCCTGATCCCCAAACCAGGCAAAGACCCTACCAAAAAGGAGAATTTCAGGCCAATATCACTGATGAATATGGATGCTAGCATTCTCAACAAGATCCTAGCAAACAGGATCCAACAGCACATTAAAAAGATTATCTACCATGACCAGGTGGGATTCATTCCTGAGCTACAGGGATGGTTAAATATTCGCAAATCAGTCAATGTGATAGAAGAAATTAATATGATTTATTCTTCTAAGAGAGAAGAACCACATGTTCCTCTCAATGGATGCAGAAAAAGCATTTGACAAAATCCAGCATCCGTTTCTGATTAAAACGCTTCAAAGTATAGGGATAGAGGGAACATTCCTCAACTTCATAAAATCTATCTATGAAAGACCCCCAGCAAATATCATCCTCAATGGGAAAAAGCTTGCAGTCTTCCCATTGAGATCAGGAACACGACAAGGATGCCCACTCTCACCACTCTTGTTCAACATAGTATTAGAAGTCCTAGCAACAGCAGTCAGACAACAAAGAGAAATAAAATGTATCCAAATTGGCAATGAAGAAGTCAAATTCTCTCTCTTCGCAGATGACATGATTCTTTATATGGTAAACCCAAAAGACTTCACCCCCAAACTACTAGAACTCATACAGCAATTCAGTAACGTGGCAGGATACATAGTCAATGTACAGAAATCAGTGGCTTTCTTATACACTAACAATGAAAATACAGAAAGGGAAATTAGAGAATCGATTCCATTTACTATAGCACCAAGAACCATAAGATGCCTGGGAATAAACCTAACCAAAGAGGTAAAGGATATGTACTCAAGGAACTACAGAACACTCATGAAAGAAATTGAAGAAGACATAAAAAGATGGAAGAACATTCATGCTCTTGGATCGGAAGAATAAACATTGTTAAAATGTCTATACTGCCTCGAGCAGTATATCTATACTTTTAATGGCATTCCGATCAAAATTCCACCTGTATTTTTCAAAGAGCTGGAGCAAGTAATCCTAAGATTTGTATGGAATCAGAAGAGACCCCGGATCGCTAAGGAAATGTTGAAAAACAAAAATAAGGCTGGGGGCATCACGTTACCTGATTTCAAGCTTTACTACAAAGCTGTGATCACCAAGACAGCATGGTACTGGCATAAAAACAGACACATAGACCAGTGGAACAGAGTAGAGAGCCCAGATATGGACCCTCAACTCTATGGGCAAATAATCCTCGACAAAACAGGAAAAAATATACAGTGGAAAAAAGACATTCTCTTCAATAAATGGTGCTGGGAAAACTGGATAGCTATATGTAGAAGAATGAAACTCAACCATTCTCTTACACTGTACACAAAGATAAACTCAAAATGGATAAAAGACCTCAACGTGAGACAGGAATCCAT
>NW_022633920.1:0-4668 GCF_010015895.1 Lontra canadensis
CAGGAAGAACATTTATTTACCTTGTCCTTAACTATCTCTTAACTCTCACCTATGAGTAGACATTTAAGTACAGAAATTATTAAATATGAATACTTACATTTTAAATTGTTATCTTGTATTGATGTACTGTCTGTGCTGGTCTCTTAAAGATTTGAAAGATTGCTGGGAGGGAAGGCTTTTCCAGTAACAGGAACACAAGATTTTCTTCTATTTCTGACTATCAACAATGCCACTAAATTTCCCTTTGAGGTTCAGACAGGGAGACTTCCTGGAGGTTACAGGCACTCATATTGGTAGATTGAAGCAGTGTGATACTGGGGGCAAGTGCAGGATGTAGAAGACTGACACCTGTAACCAACATCACAGCTTCCAGGATCAGCTCAGCCACTCCTGGGCCTGAGATGTTGGACAAGCCACACCTGAGAGCCTCAGATTGTACCTCAGAAAGCCCTATTATGTGCCTGAAAGATGGATGGATGAGATGATGGATGCAAAGGTGGTGCCCTCTCCCACCCCCACCTCTAAAAGTGACTTAACTCAGATAGTACAGACACAAGATCCACGGATTTATCCTGCAATGAGGGCCTAAACAGGGAATAATGGTCTGAATAGGAACCTGGGGGTATGCCCTGGAGATTGGTGTGACCCAGTCCCTACGAAAATACGCTGGTCTCCAGCTTTTCAGGGAGGGAACAGGAACTTACAAAACAGAACTGTTTCCTTCCTTTTCTCTTCTTTCCCTTGTGAATTCCTGGTGGAATATTTTTAACCTGTCACTGCGCTGCAACAAAACAGAAAACCCAAGTCTTGGCCCACTACAGGGCAAGGAAATGACTAAGGTTAAAAAGAGGTGTCATCTAAGACCAGCAAGAGCATTTGAACCTGTACTCGTAGCATCTCAGACCTGTAGAGCTCTGTGGAGGGGGGTCGGCAAGACTCTCTCCCACTCCAGAGGGCTTGCACTTCCACTTCCTAAATGGTGCAAGAACTGTTCCTAAGGCCCACACCCTCATTATTTCCTGATTGTGGGGAAATTCATCTCCTAGAGGACTGCCTCTTTACTCTTCCCAAGAACTTTCACTCAGAAGCCACCCATCTCTTCTTTCTCTAGGTAACCTATCAGATACCTGAAGCGTTCCCACCTGTCTTAAGAAAACAATTCCGAGTCTGAACAGAAAATCCAGACGCGAGTCCAAGCTTTTAGAGACCTTCACAGAACACACGAGTCTCACTTCTATGGGTCTATGCGGAGAATGCATCAGCGAAGGCCCAGCTCACCACAGTCACGTTCCAGCCTGTCCCTGCGACCCCAATTCCGTCTTAGAGATAGAAGATAGGACTTATCCTACCGGCGAAAAATGGGAGGATTAGGCACACTCAAAATTCAGATATCCCGAACTTGACCCAGCTGAGGTCAGGCCATACAAAGGTGGCGATTTCCCTCCCCAGCCGGAGCGCGGTGCCTCTCGGGGCCACTTCCGGCGGGGATGTGGAGGTCGCCGGCGCGAATGCCACTCCCAGTGGCCTAGAAAGACGTGGGGCGCGCTATGGAAGGCGAGTCCCGAGCGTCCCCTAGGGGTTCCTGGCCGTTTCGGACTCCTCTCGAGCCTGAAAGCCCCTCTTCTCCTGCTCGGACAGCGTACAACATAGATCACGGTGGAGCTGCTGAAAAAGACCATCTCCCTCCGCGTCCCAGAGTAAACCGAGCACGCACCGCCAACTCCCAGAAGCGGAACTTGGTGTGGGGGGAGAGCTAGCCGCCCCGAAGAGAGGACAGCCAACAGCGCACCTGAACCCAGCGCATGGCCTTTACACCACATGTCCCGAGTGGACGGACACCTGGACACCTAAGTGGCACAGCTTCCTCCGAGTGCTGTCGTGGGTGGCTCTGAAAAGAGCCTTTGACTAGGATGGAACCTCGAGCCGAGCGCTCACTCAAGCCCGCTCCCCGCGGATGCGGCGCGCCAGCTGGATGTCCTTGGGCATGATGGTGACGCGCTTGGCGTGGATGGCGCACAGGTTCGTGTCCTCGAACAGCCCCACCAGGTAGGCCTCGCTCGCCTCCTGCAGCGCCATGACGGCCGAGCTCTGGAAGCGCAGGTCCGTCTTGAAGTCCTGCGCGATCTCGCGCACCAGCCGCTGGAACGGCAGCTTGCGGATCAGCAGCTCGGTGGACTTCTGGTAGCGCCGGATCTCCCGCAGGGCCACGGTGCCCGGCCGGTAGCGGTGCGGCTTCTTCACGCCGCCCGTGGCCGGCGCGCTCTTGCGGGCCGCCTTGGTGGCCAGCTGCTTGCGCGGGGCCTTGCCGCCGGTCGACTTGCGGGCCGTCTGCTTCGTGCGAGCCATACCAACCAAATCACCACCTCAACCGCGCTACCGCAGCCACACTAACGCCGCCTCCGCCCGCCGCCCCACTTCTTATAGGCACCGTCTGTCTCCGATTGGGCGGGACAAGACTTGAAAGTCCCGCGCTGCCTGCCCATTGGCCGTGACGTCACCCGCCCTGGCGTCACCCATTGGCTTGGGCAGAATCCTCCCTACCCCGCCCTCCCGCCTCGCTCGCCTCGCTTACTCTCCAGTTTGCCAACAGCCTTCCGCACCTTGTTTTTCCTTTCTTTTCGGCGGGCGGGGGAGGGGCGTGTTAGCGCGCAACCGGGTCAGAATGTTGTTCCTCCCCAGCCCTTCAACCCCCTAGAACACACGGCTCCCCGTTCCTTCCCACGCTGTCTCCCCAACTCGACCTCAATCTTGCGTTGGCTCCGTCCCCCAAAACGCCTTGTTACCTTTGCCGAGGCCCCTCGTTCCGTCTGACGGGCCTTTTTTCCCCGCCTGTCGGGGCTTTTCAGGTCAGAAAGCGGTCTCACCTCATCCCCTCAATCCCACCGCCTTCCGAGCGCGAGATCCCGCCTCCAGGAAGCTAAGTGGGGGCCCGCACCGCCGCTGCCAAGGCCGTCCCTCACTTTTACTTGACCAACAGCCCGTCCAGGGAAGCCCAGGACCAGGTCCGCCGCACTCCCGCAAACTGCCCGCTCCCTTGCCGGCCGGCAGGGGGCGTACGTGTGCGCTGGGCAAAGGCCTGGGGAAGCGGGCCAGCTGCGCCCTCGGCCCCTCACTTAAGAGTCAGGGGCCGCCTAACAGTACTCCTGACCGAACCGAGCGTGGCTGCACCCCAAGAAGTCTGACTCCTCTCCCTGCGTCCAGTCCTAAGGTCTACGAACCACCCAACAAAATGAAGATGGTCGAGAGCTCACGATTGAAGACGAGCAACGGGGGAGGGGCAACCCCTTCCCCTCGCCTCGCCGTCTCCGAGGAGGTCGGCCCACTACCCGCAAAGGCAGGACTGAGCAAGCTGGCTACTGTAACAACTCTTTTATTTGAGGGAGTGGGTGGCTCTTAAAAGAGCCTTTGATTTCACAGGTGTCCCCTTCCACACCAGGGCTGGCTGGGCTTCGGGACGCCGGCCTCACTTGCCCTTTGCCTTGTGGTGGCTCTCCGTCTTCTTGGGGAGCAACACGGCCTGGATGTTGGGCAGGACGCCGCCCTGGGCGATGGTGACTTTGCCTAACAGCTTATTGAGCTCCTCGTCGTTGCGGATGGCCAGCTGGAGGTGGCGCGGGATGATGCGCGTCTTCTTGTTGTCTCGGGCCGCGTTCCCCGCCAGCTCCAGAATCTCCGCCGTCAGGTACTCCAGCACCGCCGCCATGTACACCGGCGCGCCGGCCCCCACCCGCTCGGCGTAGTTGCCCTTGCGCAGCAGCCGGTGCACTCGGCCCACTGGGAACTGCAGGCCGGCGCGAGACGACCGCGACTTGGCCTTGGCGCGGGCCTTGCCTCCTTGCTTGCCACGACCAGACATGACGGCCACGCTCCCGCAAAACGCCTCCCGCTCAGCCACCGACAAACTCGCCGCGCACCACCCCGCTTCACCCTTTTATAGACAGAACCCGGATAGTCCAACCAGCCCTTCCATTGGCTGAAGCGCATCTTTGTCCTCACGGCCAATAGCGTGGCTCGGCCAGAATCCGCTCATTTCCATAATCTCGTCCCCCCGCGCAGGAGCGCCGCCGAAAACTCGCGAATCACCACGCAGCCCAAGCAGAGCCTTAATTTGCCTACGGCCTCTTTAAGTAGCGAGGCGCTTCCGGCCTCCTGGGCCTTACTGTGCTGCGTGCGCCTTCGGACGGCTCTCAGGTGTCCCTTGCGCTTCCCGCTATGCCCGAGCCCGCTAAGTCCGCTCCCGCGCCCAAGAAGGGCTCCAAGAAAGCGGTCACCAAAGCCCAGAAGAAGGACGGCAAGAAGCGCAAGCGCAGCCGCAAGGAGAGTTACTCCATCTACGTGTACAAGGTGCTCAAGCAGGTGCACCCGGACACCGGCATCTCCTCCAAGGCCATGGGCATCATGAACTCCTTCGTCAACGACATCTTCGAGCGCATCGCCGGCGAGGCCTCCCGCCTGGCGCATTACAACAAGCGCTCCACCATCACGTCGCGGGAGATCCAGACGGCCGTGCGCCTGCTGCTGCCGGGCGAGCTGGCCAAGCACGCCGTGTCCGAGGGCACCAAGGCGGTCACCAAGTACACCAGCTCCAAGTGAGTCCCCGCCGGGATGCGGCGCTCGCCCGGGGCGCCGGCCGCTTCGCTCCAAAAGGCTCTTTTCAGAGCCACCCAT
>NW_022633921.1:0-4668 GCF_010015895.1 Lontra canadensis
CTTCTCTCCCTCGGAGAACTCTCCGTGGCGCCGAAAGGCACAATTGGTGCCGGGGTGTCAGGGGGCGTCATGGCGCCGGACACAGGGTTCCCCAGGTGGAGGCCCCGAGGGACAGGACCCTGGAAACGGAAGGCTGTGGGAGTAGGCGAGGGTTCTTTTCCGGGTTCGGGGATGGCCCGGCCCCAGCAGACAGGGCTATGTAGGGGACCACCGCAGGCTGAGGATCAACAGGCGTCACAATCGCTGGAGCCTGACTCCCGGAGGGATTCTTGGCGGGGTTCAGGCACGATGGCTCCTCGGGATATGAAAAGAGGGCGAGTGGGAGGCGGTCGCTCAAGCATTTGTCAGTGTATTTTTGTCCAGAATGGCCGTTTAATGTAGGGGCGGCCTCATTGACCGTGGACGAGTCTCCCTCTCTGGGGATTTGCCCAGCTCCCAAGAGTTTGGGGTCTTTCTGTACGAAGGGAGGAGTCCTGTTCTCAGCCTCAGGTATCCCCGCAAGAGAGGGATTCTCGAGCAGAGCACTGGGTACTGTCGACTGGAATGCCCGACCTCTGGTGAGACCTGGGGGCCTGTGGGCATGGCTAGCCCCATCTGCGGGCTCTTGGACCAGCCACTGAGGGGTGTTACTTGAATAAGCGGCTCACGCTGAGGGTCACAATGCGTGTTTGTGCCCAAGGCGGCCCTCAAGCATGGGCGTGGCCACATGGGCCATGCAGGTTTCTCCTACTTTGTAGGTTTGACAGCCTGCCAACGGCAAGCTTTCCTGCCAAGGGGAAGGAGGAGTTCTGAGTTGTGCATCAGGTTCGCCCCTGTGCAGGGATTGGACATAAGGTCTAGGTTCCAATGCCTGGAAACCCAGGTTGGGAGGGGATGATGGCCTAAAGCCATGGCGCGTCCCATGTGCTGGGTATGCGGCCAGCGTTCTCGGTGTCTGTCGGAAGGACTGGGCTCAGGCTGCGTAAGGCAGGGCGTTAGTGCTTAGGGTATCCTCTGCAGTTGGGGTGATGCCGAGGTCCGAGCAGGTGGATCCTCGTTTGGGCTTTCTGGGCAACGACATAGGCAACGTGTTCCTTCTGGTGGGCAGGCAGAGTGCTTCGTTGTGGTCCCAGAATTCCCAATCTGAAGGGCTTGTGGGCCGGGAGTGTGAGGACGGAAGTCGGAAAACACAAGTTAGGGTTACGTTTAGGTCCGAGGGCACGCAGGCCCACTCTGCAGAGGCTGAATCGAGATCTCCTGCACCTGGCATCAGGGCGAATATCAGACGTTGGCTGAGGCTGCAGTGTGTGTCCATGCTGGCCCCTTCCTGAAGTGGGGGTCTCATGAGGCCAAGGAGGTTTTGCCACGCTGTGTTTGTGAGTTGCCACAAACCACAAGTTTCCCTTCTGCGGGACAGTCGAGTCCTGCTCGATGGCTCCAGATGTCCCATACAGAAAGACTGGAGAGCAGGGTTCGAAGGAAGGATGCCTGGACACCATTCCTCGCATTCCCATTGGCTAGTAGCGACAAGACATGTTTGATCTGCTGGCTCTGGGGTGAGCTCCCCAGGGTTTTGAGTTGAAATGGACTCTCCTGAGGATGGGTCATCATGTGGGTTTGTGTCCATGGAGACCTTGGCATGTGCTGGTGGCTCAGGGGCCCTGCAGAATGCTCCTTCCCGAAGGGATGGACACAGCTCCACCAAGGAAGCTCCCCGTGTGGAGACGAGAGAGGTTCTGTTTTGCTGCCTCAGAATAGGCCCCTACGCTGGTCTTCCAAATCAGTCCTCAGAGAAAAGACACCTGGAAACCAAAGCTAGGCTTCAGGTAAGGGCCTAGTGTCCTGTCCATTTCAATCGTCTGTCTCTAGGGACACTGTCTGAGAGTCTAAGTGGACATAGATGCTCAGCTTGTGTCAGAGAGCCTCTCTTAGTCCAGGGCGGTGTCCACTGCAGGGATGGCCTCGGGGGCCTTGGAGGTTTCTCCTAATGTGTAGGGTTGTGGACAATGGATTGGGCACAATGTCCATGGAGAGGACAGGCACAGTCCTGCGGTGTGAGACCAGAGTCCCCAGCCTGGAGGATGTGTGGGCCAGGCCTGTGGGGACGGAAGTCTGAAAACAATCTCGGCTTAGGTTTGTCGCCGAGGGGGTGGCAGGTCGGATCTACAGACGGTGAAGGGAGCTTCTCAGGTTATGAAAGAAGGGCGAGTGGGAGGTGTTCGCTCAGGCTTTTGTCTGAATGTTGTGTCCAGGATAGTCGTGGAATGTAGGGGTGCCCTCATGGGCTATGGATGAGTCTCCGTCTCTGGGGATTTAGCCCAGCTCCCAAGAGTTTGGGGTCATTCTGTGGGTAGGGTGGAGTCCCGTCGTCTGGCTCAGGTGTCTCTCCAAGAGAGGGATTCCAGAGCAGAGCCCTGGGTACGGGCGACTGGGAAACTCGACCTCTGTGAGGATTGGGTGCACATGGGCATGGCAAGCTCCCTATGGCGGCTCTGGGTCCAGGCCCCGAGAGGCCTTCCCTGAACATGGGCCTACCGCAGAGGGTCCCAATGCGAGTTTGTGCCCAAGGCGGTCCTCTAGTTTAGGCGTGTCCTCGTGGTACACGTAGGTTTCTTCTACCCAGATGGTGTGACTCCATGCCAACAGCAAACTTGACGGCCATGGGGATGGAGGAGTTGTGAATTGTGCTTCAGGTACCCACCTGTGCAGAGATTGGATATCATGTCTGGGTTCCGATGTCTGAAAACCCAGGTTGGGAAGAGATGTTGGCCAAAGGCCATGGCGTGTCCGAAATGCTGCGTTTGTGCCCGCTGTCTCGTCTGTCGGGTCGTCTGTTCTCAGGCTATGGCAGTTAGAGCTGAGTGCCCAGGGCATCCTATCCAATAGAGGTGTGGTTGAGGGCTGAGCAGTTTGATCCTCATTTGGGGTTTCTGGGCAGCCCCATAGGGCAACATTTTTCTTCTGGTGGGCAGGCCAAGGACTAATTTGTGGTTGCAGAATTCTCAATCTGGAGGGCTTGTTTGCCAGGAATGTGAGGAAGGAAATCTGAAAACACAAGCGAGGGTTAGATTTGTGGCCGAGGGCATTGTAGGCCCCCTCTGCAGAGGCTGAATCGTGTTCTCCTGCATCTGTGCTCAGGGCGACTATCAGACGTTGCCTCAGGCTGGAGTTTGTGTCCATGAGGACCCCTTCCTGAAGGGATTGGGGGCTTCATGAGGCCAGGGAGATATTCCTACACCGGGAGTTCTGAGCTGCTCCAAACCTCAAGGTTTCCTTCTGCGGGACTGTCACACCATAGTGGAAGGATCCAGGTCGCCGCATACGGAAAGTCTCGAGAGCAGGGGTCTAAGCATGGGTGTCTGGAAACGCCACTTCACCGTCCCATTGGCTGGTCTGGACCAGGCTGGTTCAATCTGTGGGCTCTTGGGCTAGCTACACAGAGGGCTGAGTTGAATGGACTCTCCTGAGGATGGGTCATAATGCGTTCTGTTGGCCATGGAGACCTTGGAATGTGGCGGTGGCTCAGGGACTCTGCAGAAATCTCCTACCCCAAGGATTGGACACAGCTCCAACAAGGAAGCTTCCCATGTGGAGACGAGAGGTGTTTTGTTTGGTGCCTCAGCAAAGCCCTTTATGCTGGTCTTCGAACCCAGCCCTCTGAGGAGTGACACCTGGAAACCAAAGCAAGAGTTCAGATTAGGGCCTAGAGGCCTGTCCAGTTCCATCTTCTGTCTCTGCGGACATCTGTCTGCTTCTCTGAGTCAGGTATGTCCTCAGCTTGTGTCCAAATGCCCCTGTTTGTCCAGGGCTGCTTCCAGTCATGGGATGACCTCGGGGGCTTTGAGGTATCTCCTATTGTGTAGGGTTGTGGCCAATGGAATGGGCACAGTTTCGTAAGAGAGAGCAGGCACAGTCCTGTGGTGTGGCTCCAGCGCCCCCAGCCTGGACGGTGTGTGGGGCAGGTCTGTGGGGACAGACGTCCGAAAACTCAAACTCGGCTCAGAGTTGGGGCTGAGGGTATGGCAGGCGCCATCTACAGAGCGTGAAGGGAGCTCCTCAGGAAATGAAAAGAGGGCGAGTGGGAGGCCGTCACTCAAGCTTTTGTCTCTGTATTTTTTCCAGGATGGCTGTTTTATGTAGGTGTGGCCTCATTGGCTGTGGACCAGTCTCCCTCTCTGGTGATTTGCTCAGCTCCCAAGAGTTTGGGGTCATTCTGTAGGAAGGAATTGTAAGGGACTGCCCCTCCCAGAGTAACTAGCTTGTGGACCTCGGAAGTAAGAGCGGGGCAGGCCGTGTGAAGACGTCCAATCGGTGTGGCTTAGGTATATCCACTGGGTTAATTAGGATTCAATCGGCTACCTGTGTAGGGGCTGGCTCAACCACCCCCATAAAGGTTGGTCTGCAAGGCTGGCGAGGGGATTGGAAGGAGACTGTCAGAAGAAGAAGAAGGAAGGAGCAGCAGAGAAGAGTCGGCGAGAACAGCAGAGAGGGTAGCGGCAGAATTAGCAGAGATAAGAGTCGAAGGGAGCAGCAGCAGAAGTGTCGGTAGGAGCAGAAGAAGGAGAGTCGGTAGGAGCAGAAGAGAGAGCTGTCACAGCTCTTGTAAGAGCTATATGAGCTGTCGCAACTCTCGTTAAGAGCCGTAGGAGCTGTAACAGCTCTTGGAAGAGCTGTGAGAGTGTGACAGCT
>NW_022633922.1:0-4666 GCF_010015895.1 Lontra canadensis
CTACTCAGAGGCTGAGAGGTGTGGGGTGGGGAGATTTCAGCAGGGGGAGTTGGTGGATTGGGGTGGGGAGAGGGAAGATGCCCAACCGTCACTGAACCCCAGCAGTAGTGGGTGTCACTGAACCCCAGCAGTAGTAGGCGGGCTGTGATAGGCCTCTCAAGGGGAGGTAGTCTGGTTGGAGAAGACCCCTCCCCCTACTCTGTCCCTCAAAGGCTCATTGTACCATACTTCACAGTCTTGCCTCACCCCCACCCATGTGCTCACCCCAGCCCTCTCCTGCCACTTCCACCCACCCTCGGAGCTTTCATGGTGCCAGGGCCACACTTAAACCTTGGTGCTGATATGGGGGGAAGGAGTTTTTCTTGAAGAAGGGACCTCAGGTTGAATTCCAGTAATTTCATACCTCGTATTACTGCTCTCACTTGGTCACTTTATTTAGTTAGCGATGTTTATCCCTTCTACTGAAGAAGTCTGCTCTGGTCCTAAAGGTTGGACCCCTGCGAGTGGGCCCCTCTTCATCTGATCTTCCGGTTGATTTGGACTAGAAAAGGAAAGGGTCCATAAGTAGATAAAGAGGACCCTCAGGGAAGCTAGGGCCAGTGGCAGGCCAGGCGGAGAGAGGTTGGAGGCAGGTCTTGGGCGTGGACATTGGATTTGGAAAGGAAATTCATGGAGGGGGGAATGGGTGTGGGAGCCTTGGGTTGGCTGGTAGGGAAAGGGGGGGTGCAAGGACAGACCACATTTGGAGAGTCTTACTGGGAGGTTCATGGAGGATTCAATAGGAACAACTTTCTTGGCTTCTTGGCTTCTAAGCAATTTCACTCGGCTCCTCTCCAGGATGTCGCATTGTGTGCGCAAGGCATCTGAGAAAGAGAAAAAGGCGCCCCCACCTCTGAGGACTAGAGGCCTTAACTACCCATTCCATCCCTCCCATCATTCCAGCCATCACTTGGAGTAACTGGGCCCAAGGCTAGGCGGAAGAGTGGTCTGAAGATGCCTAAGTTTTGCTCTTTTCAGTGGGAACTGGAACACCAAGACTCCAAGAGAAAAGGATGAAGGTGAAGATGGAAACAACGGGGTGGGGATAGGGAGAATATATCAAGATAGTGCCCAAGAAACGGGGAGAAGAGTAAGGGTGAGTGACACACACCACTCTGGCCGGTTTGAGTGAAACATCCATCCTTAAGTGGACCTAGGCCTTGTTCCCCTCTCCTTTTCCTAGGATCCTGCTTTATTACGCCACTCCCACTCCACAAAGAGAATGTACTCTGTCACCCTGCTATGTACTGTATACTTCCTCCATCCTGCTCCTTACCAATTAGCTCAGGTTCTGGATTCTTCAGGAGAGGCACAAAAGCTCTGTAGGCGTTCTCCAGTCGGGTTCCTATGAACACAGCAGTGTGCTATTCACAGCCCCTGTCACCCCATCTCCACCCTTCCAAAGACGGAGATTTCCGGAACCTAACACTCGAAGTTACTGTGACCTGATGTACCCAATTTCCCCCCCTCAGGTCCAAGCCTAAGATCAGGTGCTGGGGAGGGGCTAATATGCGTCAACCTACCCTATTGTCATAGAGGCAATGCTCTTCTTGGGCTGACTGGAGATGGTCAGTTTGGACCTGGGTGAGGGTCAAGGTTCACAACCCATTTTGGACAAGGTTCACAATTCATTTTGAGGGCCCCACCCTGTCTTTCAGGAATGCTCCCAAACCTCTACCTGGTGCTCCACGCTCCACCTTACAAATGTAGTAGGTGTTGCGAGCAGTAAGGAATTTGCTGGCATAGTCTCCAGGGGTCTTCATCAGGAAGAGCAACTTCATTGTCCCCGTTTCATCACACAAATCAATGGTGTCTGGAGGGAGACCACAGGGTAAATGAGACCCTTGAGGAAGGAGAGTGGGAGCAGAAAGGGCACTGATCCTATCCTGAATGGGTTGGAAGAAGCTGTTGGATTCCAAGAGCTCTTTTCTTGCCAGTAGGAGGGCTTGGGGTCTGGAAAAGACCCTGCGGACTTTCTAACTCTTGGCCTTTAGTCCCCTCCCCCCAACTCCTCACCTGTTCTAGGCAACCCTACTTTACTGCGGGTGTAATGCAGCAACAGAAGGACAGAGCAATTGGTATTGACCAGAAACTGCTGATTATCTGAGAAGACATGGGATGGGGCACACAGCCCTTCTCTAGTTATACCATCCCTGTGACCATCCCCCACTGCCCTCAACCCCCCCCACAAGCCCCACATACAGACTCCAGCTCTGTAATACCCCTCACCTCCATGTTTGATGAAAATAAACATGCTCTCAGGATCTTCTTACTCTTCAGACAGAGGCCTGATGAGTCATTTGGAACAAGAGTGTTCTAGAGGTCCTGGGAGTGGGGGCAAGTGGGCCCATAGGGCTGGGGGTCTGGAGAGGTCGGTGGATCACATAGGCTGAAGGGGCCCCAGACTGGGCAGGCAGGAGAGAGCTATTGGCAGTTGTGGATAACCAGCATCCCTAGGGGTGGGGCCTGAGGCTGCAGTTGAGGGATTATGAGGTCAGAGGTGGTATATGTGGCAGAAGGTGGAGTAAGGATAGGGAGAGAAGAAACTGGGTGGGGTCTGTGACAGATTTGCTGGGGTTGGGGGCAACAAGGTAAATCTCATTTGAAAATGCATCCTGCGGGGCGCCATCAGTGGGGTAAGCATCTGACTCTAGGTTTTGGCTCAGATGGAGAGCTCAGGGTCCTGGGATCAAGCCCTGCACGTTGCGCTCCTCCACGCTCAGTGCGGAGTCAGCTTGTCCTCTCCCTCTGCTCCTCCCCACCCCCAATAAGTAAATAAAATTGTTTAAAAAATAAAATAAGGGGTGCATGGGTGGCTCAGTCAGTTGGGGAAGGCGGTCTGCCTTTGGCTCAAGTCATGATCCTGGGGGCCTGGGATCAAGCCCCGTATCAGGCTCCCTGCTCGGTGGGGAGCCTGCTTCTTCTCCCTCTCCCTCTGCCATTCCCCCTGCTTGTGCCCTCTGGCTCTATCTCTCTGTCAAATAAATACACAAAATCTTTTAAGAACAAACAAACAAACAAACAAATAAATAAATAAGATGAAACGAAATGAAATGTATGCTAATAGAACTGCAGGACACCTAGAGAAGAGTCACATTTCTCGAACGCCACTCTTCTCTAGTTAATTTGTGGTACTATTGCTTCCACATCATTTCATCTACTACTCTTTTTTCCTACTGTCAGCCCCATGCCTCACACCCTCCTTGCACCCCACATTTCCCTTGCTCCCTGCCCCAACAACAGACATTCTTGACGATTATCAACAGAAGCTTTATTTCTCATTGCTTGGAGCATAATTGAAGGTTAGATGGAAAGAGGGAGGGAAGGACGGAGGGCCTGTGGGAGAAAGAATCCTGCAAGGAGGAGGAGGAGGGGCTGGAGCAGGGAAGACCAGACGCATGTACAGGGCAAAAGGGGCAATTGGACCATAGGAGATGTTGAATTGGGGGGGGGGGTGGAGGCAGAGGGAAGTTATAGGGGGCATAAAATTCAGAATCAGCCACAGGGGGGCGAGGTGAGCATTGGACCCAGGCTAGTTAGAGGAGGGGAAGTTAGTACAACTTAGGACTCCAGGACTCTGGGGGTTCAGTCAGGGTATCAGGGCTCTGGTTTCAGGTTTCAGGGTGTAACATGGGGGAGCCCAGTAGGGGCTATGCTGGCTGCAGGGGGAGCCCCCAGGCCCCTCCCCTGGAGCCCCTCCTTTTGGGGGAATCTCACTGACGTGACAAAGCCATTCACTGTAGTCTGGCTGCAAGCTCTCCGTCAGGCCCTTGGACACTCCACTCCAGGCCTAAAGACAGATATCTCCAGGTCAAGGGTCAATTAGGGGCAGGGACTCAAAGACCCAGGCTCTGGACCAAGGGAGCTCTTGCAAGGTCTGCAACTCCTGGGATTAGAGAAAGCACACACAGACTCCCGGGGAGGGGGAGCCCATACCACGGTTTCCATCTGCCCCACCCAATCTGTATAATCCGTTCTTCTGTGCATCTCTCTCCATCTAGCCCCTCCCCCCACTGACTGGCCACATCCTGACAGTTAGTGCCGGCCCCCTCCCCTCTCCTCTGCCCACCCCCATGCTCTGTCTGACTTGCGGACAGAGGCAGCCAGTAGCTGGCAAACTGCAGTCTGCCTGTGACAATGTTCTCACCGAAAAATTTCCATGGTATTCGGTAACCAGATCCTCTAGGTTCTTGAGGGTAGGAATTCGGGGAATCGTCCTGGTAGAGAAGAAAGAGGGAGCAGGAGCATGTTGGTTACGCTGTTTTATGACCCTTCTCCCAGCTCTCCCAGACAGAATGAAGGGATTCTGTGTTCCCTGGGCCTGCAGCTTCCTTCCGTCACCATGCCCCCTTGAGTGACCCCTCATTCCTTACTGTCCCGCTCTCTACTCCTGGAGACCCTGCGACAAGCCTCCAGTACTATTCCTTCCCAGCCACCCCACCTCATTTTCTTGGGATATCTGAAATCTCACCGTTCCAGCCAGCAGTACACACAGATAAGGCTAATAATCAATCCCATGGAGCCAAGGGGGATAAGCACAGCTTCCAACGCAAACAACAAAGGATTCTCTACAAAAAAAAAAGAAGAAGAAGAAGAAGAAGAAGAAGAAGAAGAAGAAGAAGAAGAA
>NW_022633923.1:0-4665 GCF_010015895.1 Lontra canadensis
CTACTCAGAGGCTGAGAGGTGTGGGGTGGGGAGATTTCAGCAGGGGGAGTTGGTGGATTGGGGTGGGGAGAGGGAAGATGCCCAACCGTCACTGAACCCCAGCAGTAGTGGGTGTCACTGAACCCCAGCAGTAGTAGGCGGGCTGTGATAGGCCTCTCAAGGGGAGGTAGTCTGGTTGGAGAAGACCCCTCCCCCTACTCTGTCCCTCAAAGGCTCATTGTACCATACTTCACAGTCTTGCCTCACCCCCACCCATGTGCTCACCCCAGCCCTCTCCTGCCACTTCCACCCACCCTCGGAGCTTTCATGGTGCCAGGGCCACACTTAAACCTTGGTGCTGATATGGGGGGAAGGAGTTTTTCTTGAAGAAGGGACCTCAGGTTGAATTCCAGTAATTTCATACCTCGTATTACTGCTCTCACTTGGTCACTTTATTTAGTTAGCGATGTTTATCCCTTCTACTGAAGAAGTCTGCTCTGGTCCTAAAGGTTGGACCCCTGCGAGTGGGCCCCTCTTCATCTGATCTTCCGGTTGATTTGGACTAGAAAAGGAAAGGGTCCATAAGTAGATAAAGAGGACCCTCAGGGAAGCTAGGGCCAGTGGCAGGCCAGGCGGAGAGAGGTTGGAGGCAGGTCTTGGGCGTGGACATTGGATTTGGAAAGGAAATTCATGGAGGGGGGAATGGGTGTGGGAGCCTTGGGTTGGCTGGTAGGGAAAGGGGGGGTGCAAGGACAGACCACATTTGGAGAGTCTTACTGGGAGGTTCATGGAGGATTCAATAGGAACAACTTTCTTGGCTTCTTGGCTTCTAAGCAATTTCACTCGGCTCCTCTCCAGGATGTCGCATTGTGTGCGCAAGGCATCTGAGAAAGAGAAAAAGGCGCCCCCACCTCTGAGGACTAGAGGCCTTAACTACCCATTCCATCCCTCCCATCATTCCAGCCATCACTTGGAGTAACTGGGCCCAAGGCTAGGCGGAAGAGTGGTCTGAAGATGCCTAAGTTTTGCTCTTTTCAGTGGGAACTGGAACACCAAGACTCCAAGAGAAAAGGATGAAGGTGAAGATGGAAACAACGGGGTGGGGATAGGGAGAATATATCAAGATAGTGCCCAAGAAACGGGGAGAAGAGTAAGGGTGAGTGACACACACCACTCTGGCCGGTTTGAGTGAAACATCCATCCTTAAGTGGACCTAGGCCTTGTTCCCCTCTCCTTTTCCTAGGATCCTGCTTTATTACGCCACTCCCACTCCACAAAGAGAATGTACTCTGTCACCCTGCTATGTACTGTATACTTCCTCCATCCTGCTCCTTACCAATTAGCTCAGGTTCTGGATTCTTCAGGAGAGGCACAAAAGCTCTGTAGGCGTTCTCCAGTCGGGTTCCTATGAACACAGCAGTGTGCTATTCACAGCCCCTGTCACCCCATCTCCACCCTTCCAAAGACGGAGATTTCCGGAACCTAACACTCGAAGTTACTGTGACCTGATGTACCCAATTTCCCCCCCTCAGGTCCAAGCCTAAGATCAGGTGCTGGGGAGGGGCTAATATGCGTCAACCTACCCTATTGTCATAGAGGCAATGCTCTTCTTGGGCTGACTGGAGATGGTCAGTTTGGACCTGGGTGAGGGTCAAGGTTCACAACCCATTTTGGACAAGGTTCACAATTCATTTTGAGGGCCCCACCCTGTCTTTCAGGAATGCTCCCAAACCTCTACCTGGTGCTCCACGCTCCACCTTACAAATGTAGTAGGTGTTGCGAGCAGTAAGGAATTTGCTGGCATAGTCTCCAGGGGTCTTCATCAGGAAGAGCAACTTCATTGTCCCCGTTTCATCACACAAATCAATGGTGTCTGGAGGGAGACCACAGGGTAAATGAGACCCTTGAGGAAGGAGAGTGGGAGCAGAAAGGGCACTGATCCTATCCTGAATGGGTTGGAAGAAGCTGTTGGATTCCAAGAGCTCTTTTCTTGCCAGTAGGAGGGCTTGGGGTCTGGAAAAGACCCTGCGGACTTTCTAACTCTTGGCCTTTAGTCCCCTCCCCCCAACTCCTCACCTGTTCTAGGCAACCCTACTTTACTGCGGGTGTAATGCAGCAACAGAAGGACAGAGCAATTGGTATTGACCAGAAACTGCTGATTATCTGAGAAGACATGGGATGGGGCACACAGCCCTTCTCTAGTTATACCATCCCTGTGACCATCCCCCACTGCCCTCAACCCCCCCACAAGCCCCACATACAGACTCCAGCTCTGTAATACCCCTCACCTCCATGTTTGATGAAAATAAACATGCTCTCAGGATCTTCTTACTCTTCAGACAGAGGCCTGATGAGTCATTTGGAACAAGAGTGTTCTAGAGGTCCTGGGAGTGGGGGCAAGTGGGCCCATAGGGCTGGGGGTCTGGAGAGGTCGGTGGATCACATAGGCTGAAGGGGCCCCAGACTGGGCAGGCAGGAGAGAGCTATTGGCAGTTGTGGATAACCAGCATCCCTAGGGGTGGGGCCTGAGGCTGCAGTTGAGGGATTATGAGGTCAGAGGTGGTATATGTGGCAGAAGGTGGAGTAAGGATAGGGAGAGAAGAAACTGGGTGGGGTCTGTGACAGATTTGCTGGGGTTGGGGGCAACAAGGTAAATCTCATTTGAAAATGCATCCTGCGGGGCGCCATCAGTGGGGTAAGCATCTGACTCTAGGTTTTGGCTCAGATGGAGAGCTCAGGGTCCTGGGATCAAGCCCTGCACGTTGCGCTCCTCCACGCTCAGTGCGGAGTCAGCTTGTCCTCTCCCTCTGCTCCTCCCCACCCCCAATAAGTAAATAAAATTGTTTAAAAAATAAAATAAGGGGTGCATGGGTGGCTCAGTCAGTTGGGGAAGGCGGTCTGCCTTTGGCTCAAGTCATGATCCTGGGGGCCTGGGATCAAGCCCCGTATCAGGCTCCCTGCTCGGTGGGGAGCCTGCTTCTTCTCCCTCTCCCTCTGCCATTCCCCCTGCTTGTGCCCTCTGGCTCTATCTCTCTGTCAAATAAATACACAAAATCTTTTAAGAACAAACAAACAAACAAACAAATAAATAAATAAGATGAAACGAAATGAAATGTATGCTAATAGAACTGCAGGACACCTAGAGAAGAGTCACATTTCTCGAACGCCACTCTTCTCTAGTTAATTTGTGGTACTATTGCTTCCACATCATTTCATCTACTACTCTTTTTTCCTACTGTCAGCCCCATGCCTCACACCCTCCTTGCACCCCACATTTCCCTTGCTCCCTGCCCCAACAACAGACATTCTTGACGATTATCAACAGAAGCTTTATTTCTCATTGCTTGGAGCATAATTGAAGGTTAGATGGAAAGAGGGAGGGAAGGACGGAGGGCCTGTGGGAGAAAGAATCCTGCAAGGAGGAGGAGGAGGGGCTGGAGCAGGGAAGACCAGACGCATGTACAGGGCAAAAGGGGCAATTGGACCATAGGAGATGTTGAATTGGGGGGGGGGGTGGAGGCAGAGGGAAGTTATAGGGGGCATAAAATTCAGAATCAGCCACAGGGGGGCGAGGTGAGCATTGGACCCAGGCTAGTTAGAGGAGGGGAAGTTAGTACAACTTAGGACTCCAGGACTCTGGGGGTTCAGTCAGGGTATCAGGGCTCTGGTTTCAGGTTTCAGGGTGTAACATGGGGGAGCCCAGTAGGGGCTATGCTGGCTGCAGGGGGAGCCCCCAGGCCCCTCCCCTGGAGCCCCTCCTTTTGGGGGAATCTCACTGACGTGACAAAGCCATTCACTGTAGTCTGGCTGCAAGCTCTCCGTCAGGCCCTTGGACACTCCACTCCAGGCCTAAAGACAGATATCTCCAGGTCAAGGGTCAATTAGGGGCAGGGACTCAAAGACCCAGGCTCTGGACCAAGGGAGCTCTTGCAAGGTCTGCAACTCCTGGGATTAGAGAAAGCACACACAGACTCCCGGGGAGGGGGAGCCCATACCACGGTTTCCATCTGCCCCACCCAATCTGTATAATCCGTTCTTCTGTGCATCTCTCTCCATCTAGCCCCTCCCCCCACTGACTGGCCACATCCTGACAGTTAGTGCCGGCCCCCTCCCCTCTCCTCTGCCCACCCCCATGCTCTGTCTGACTTGCGGACAGAGGCAGCCAGTAGCTGGCAAACTGCAGTCTGCCTGTGACAATGTTCTCACCGAAAAATTTCCATGGTATTCGGTAACCAGATCCTCTAGGTTCTTGAGGGTAGGAATTCGGGGAATCGTCCTGGTAGAGAAGAAAGAGGGAGCAGGAGCATGTTGGTTACGCTGTTTTATGACCCTTCTCCCAGCTCTCCCAGACAGAATGAAGGGATTCTGTGTTCCCTGGGCCTGCAGCTTCCTTCCGTCACCATGCCCCCTTGAGTGACCCCTCATTCCTTACTGTCCCGCTCTCTACTCCTGGAGACCCTGCGACAAGCCTCCAGTACTATTCCTTCCCAGCCACCCCACCTCATTTTCTTGGGATATCTGAAATCTCACCGTTCCAGCCAGCAGTACACACAGATAAGGCTAATAATCAATCCCATGGAGCCAAGGGGGATAAGCACAGCTTCCAACGCAAACAACAAAGGATTCTCTACAAAAAAAAAAGAAGAAGAAGAAGAAGAAGAAGAAGAAGAAGAAGAAGAAGAAGAA
>NW_022633924.1:0-4662 GCF_010015895.1 Lontra canadensis
AGATGTCCATCAACAGACGAATGGATAAAGAAGATGTGGTATATATACACAATGGAATACTATGCAGCCATCAAAAGAAATGAAATCTTGCCATTTGCGACGACGTGGATGGAACTAGAGGGTATCATGCTTAGCGAAATAAGTCAAGTGGAGAAAGACAACTATCATATGATCTCCCTGATATGAGGGAGAGGAGATGCAACATGGGGGTTAAGGGGGTAGGAGAAGAGTAAATGAAGCAAGATGGGATTGGGAGGGAGATAAACCATAAGTGACTCTTCATCTCACAAAACAAACTGAGGGTTGCTGGGGGGAGGGGTTAGGGAGGGGCGTTTGGGACGGGGGGTGGGGTTATTATGGACATTGGGTAGGGTATGTGCTATGTTGAGTGCTGTAAAGTGTGTAAACCTGGCGATTCACAGACCTGTACCCCTGGGGAAAAAAATATATGTTTATAAAAAATTAAAAAAAAAAAAGAATTAAGACTGCTCTCTCTGTATAGACACGTGAGCTGAGCTCCCATTAAGTTATTGGTTTCCAACTTTAGGTGTGTCTTAAAATATCCTGGGGGACTTTTACAAATACTGATGTGTAGGTCCTGCCTTCAGAGATTCTGAGTCAGTTTTAAGTTCCCTAGGTTTTACTGTATCTCTAGGGTAGCCAATCATTGCACCCAGTAATTTCAAAGGAAACATGACTTTGACCATGTCAAGAGTGAGTCAACCTCCACCTGAATTGCCCATAAATAAGAGCACTAAACATTGGACTCATCATGGCCTTTTTACATTAGTGTCCCTCCATTAGAGACACAGAAAACTGTGAAAATTCTCCCAAAACTAAACTCTCAGGGAATAGTCTGAGCTGTAGCTCCTGTTGTTTCACTCAAGAGCCACAGTATATTCAGGCTTAGAAAGGGTATGAAAGAAAGACTATCAAGAATGTGGTTTGACCTCTAACCTGATGTTTTTAGAACATGGACATAATTGTAGTCAGATGTCTCAAGTGGTCATTTGATGAGTGATACCTAGTGATATCTAAAAATAAGCTTTATTTTGCTCTTTTGTGGGGAGAAATTAAAGAAGAGCTAACATTAACCATTGGAGAAAACCTGAAATAGTTTAATGAAGTAGCAGCATGGATATTTTCAGAATGGAGTCCTGATCAAGGAATTTCTGGAAAACCTAAAACTGGTCACTTGAACCTTCATTTTTCCTCATTCTTCCCTCTCCCTGATCTTGGGATGATAGTACAAGAAATTTTGTCATTATTTCTATCTCTCTCTATCTCTCTCTCTATATATATATATATCTTCCATTTATAATCTTTATTATGAATTAATAGCAAATTTGGAAAGTTCAGAGAAATGGAAAGAATATAAATCATCTGTAATGGTTCCAGCCAGTTATAACTGATATTATTTGGTTGTTCACCTTTCTAGTATTTAAAAAGAATATTAGTATGGTATTATGTATATAGATATATAAGATATTCTTTTCATTTAACAAATATGTAGCCAACAATTTCAATGTTACCAAATCTTGATATTTATTAGAATATCTCTTGTAGAAGTATGATCTCCTTGCATACATCATGGGAACCGTAAGATTTGATTCAATAATTATTGTGAATTATTTTCAGATATTTTTGAAAAAAATATGCTATGTTCCTTTCTAAATTTTGTTTGGAAGCAAATTATGATGACTTTATATGTGTTCATAAAAGTATCTCTTCCTTAAGACACTTGATTTCTGTTCTGTCAGAAAATCATCATAGTAAATGTACAGATTTACCATGTGAATGGATCCCCTTGGATGTGGTCTCCTTGTGCAGTATGCAACCATTGTGACTGAAGTCAGTGATCTTCTGGGAGCTTCCTTGAGCAGACTCAATGGATGATGTGGATGCTCCCATGGGCATGACTCTATGACCTTTGGTAGGAAATCCATTCTACAGCCTTGGTGCTGGGGTACCTGGCTCTGCCCTGGCAGTCTATCTGGTAGGTGTCTAAGCCACAATCTTCAGCAGCCTCTCTGAGGATCTAGGATCCCATTCTACCATGTGGGAATCAAGAATGGGTCAAGAGTGCTAAATATCAGGGCTTTTTGCTTTAACATTTCACACTTACAAGTTCACATATGATTTGGCCACAACCCATGAGGGTCTATCATCTAATAGCATGAAATAAAGAGCTAGACATAAAGAATCCTTGAAGTGAGGTCTCTAAAATGAGAAAGAAAATGAGAATCCTAATGTTTATCTCCCACTTCTGCTTCATTCTCCCATAATCCTCAGGGATCATAAAACCCTGGCTATTCTCTTACTTTCTCTATATAGGCTCCTCCTTCTTTCTGATTCCAATTTTAGGAACAGACTCTATGTGGAAAAGTTCAACATAAGACCTAGCCATTGGGGCACCTGGTTGGCTCATTCCGTTGGATTACTGCCTTCAGCTCAGGTCATGATCCCAAAGTGGGATCGAGTCCCGCATTGGGTTCCCTTCTTGGTGGAGAGCCTGCTTCTCCCTTCCCTTTGCCTGCCACTCTGCCTACTTGTGCTCTCTATCTGTCAGATAAATAAATAAAATCTTAATAATAAAAAAAGACCTAGCCATTGATGTGTTAAATGATACTAAATCTTAGTAAATCCTCAATTCCTTTCCTTCTTCCAAAAACTTGGTTTTACATATATTACTTTAAAACAGTATTTTTCGTATCAGTGGCTAAGTATTAACTTTTTTCCCCCACTTTACAATGCTCTGTTAACTGTCCTAATCAGAGGTCACCTCCCTCCTTCCAGATTTTCTTTTTACTTTTCTTTCTTTCCTCTTCTCTTCTCTTCTCTTCTCTTCTCTCTCTTTCTCTTTTTTTTTTTAAGATTTTATTTATTGGAGTGCTTCAGTGATGCAGTCAATTAAGCCTGCAACTCTTGGTTTCATCTCAGGTCATGATCTTAGAGTTGTCGGATCCAGCTCTGCGTGGGGCTTTTAGCTTAGCATGGAGTCTGCTTGAGATTCTCTCTCCCTCTCCCACCACATCCCGCCATGCTCATTCTTTCTCTCAAATAAATAAAGTCTTTTATGTTAAACTGGAGGGCCAGAAGGAGGAGACAAGCAGATTCCCTGCTGAGCAGGGAGCTCGATGTTGGACCCTATCCCAGGACCTTAGATTGTGACCTGAGCCCAAGCTGGACACTTAACCAACTGAGCTACCCGGTGCCCCACCTACCAGTCTTTCCTTACCTTTTAGATGGAGGAGAGAATCGTGTGTTTGTTTAAGGTCCCATCCTGGTTTAAATAATTTAAATGTCTGTATTACCTTCCTATGGTGTCTTAACAGGTTAACACAAGTTTAGTGACATAAAGCAACATCTAACTATCTCTTAAGTTTGTAGATGAGAAATCAAGGTGAGCTCTACTGGGCACTCTGCTCAGGGTCTCACAAAGTGTCATCCTGGCTGGACTCTTACCAAGAGGCTCAGGGAGAGAATCTGCTTCCAGGCTCATTTAAATTGCTCATTAAGTTGTTGACAGCATTCAGTTCCTTGTGGTTGCTACCTGCTGTCTAGGAGCTGCTCTCAGACCTCTAGCTTATGGTCCCACCTGTCTCAGCAGTGGGTAAGTTTTCTGACTCCCTCTTCTGCCACCACTAGGAGAGGAACTCTCTTTTTTGAGATGGCACATGTGGTTATTTCAGGCACAACTGTATAATCTTCTTTTTCATTAACTCAAAGTCAATTGATTAGTACATTGTTTTAAAAAGATTTATTTATGGGGCACCTGGGTGGCTCAGTGGGTTAAAGCCTCTGCCTTCAGCTCAGGTCATGATCCTGGAGTCCTGGGATCGAGCCCCGCATCGGGCTCTCTGTTTAGCAGGGAGCCTGCTTCCTCCTCTCTCTCTCGCTGCCTGCCTCTCTGCCTACTTGTGATCTCTGTCTGTTAAATAAATAAAATCTTATTTTAAAAAAAGATTTATTTATTTATTTGAGAGAGAAAGCTTGAGAGGGCATGAGCACCGTGCGGGGAGGGGCAGAGGCAGAGGGAAAGAGAGAATCTCAGACTCCCACTTACCACAAAGCCCTGCGGTGGGCTCAGTCTTACAACTGTGAGATCATGATGCTGAGACCTGAGCAGAAATCAAGATCTGACCGCTTAACCAACTGAGCCACCCGGGTGCCCCAACAATTCTTATTTTTTTTTTTAATAATTTTATTTTTTATAAACATATATATATATATATATATATTTTTCCCCCCAGGGGTACAGGTCTGTGAATCTCCACGTTTACAAACTTCACAGCACTCACCATAGCACATACCCTACCCAATGTCCATAACCCCCCCAACCCCCCTCTGCCCAGCAACCCTCAGTTTGTTTTGTGAGATTAAGAGTCACTTATGGTTTGTCTCCCTCCCAATCCCAACTTGTTTCATTTACTCTTCTCCTACCACATTAACCCCCCATGTTGCATCTCCTCTCCCTCATATCAGGGAGATCATATGATAGTTGTCTTTCTCCTATTGACTTATTTCGCTAAGCATGATACCCTCTAGTTCCATCCATGTTGTCGCAAATGGCAAGATTTCATTTCTTTTGATGGCTGCATAGTATTCCATTGTATATATATACCACATCTTCTTTATCCATTCGTCTGTTGATGGACATCT
>NW_022633925.1:0-4662 GCF_010015895.1 Lontra canadensis
GGCCAGCAGGTGCCGTTCCCTCCCCTCTCCGGGTTCCCAGGGCAGGTGGATGGGGAGGCAGTGATGGGGCCTCTCTGAGCCTCAGTTTCCCCTTCTGTGTAACACGCTTGATGGTGCCTCTTTAGAGTTCTGGGTTCCCTGTCCTAACCTGCACTGAAGCTGTCCTCCTTTACCCATCTGCTCTGCTGCCCCTTCCCGTCCACCCTCAGCTCTGCTAGGCTAACTGCACGTGATCTCCTGCTGGCTCCTACCTCTGCCCCTGCAAACCGCCCCATGCTCTGCTCGGTGGCCCCGGTCACCTCTAAAATCATCAGTACAGTCAGTGCCTCCCTTAGGTGGTTTCCCTTTGCACCCTAGCATCAAATGCAGGACTAACCAGCATGTCCAAAGTCTCTTGGCACCAAGGAACCGGAGTATGATTCTTACTCACATGAACACAGCTGTCTGGGGAAGGCTCAGCTCCACCAAGTGACCCAGGCTCCCAGGCTGACAAAGGCCTCACCTTCTCATAGCTGGACCTTGGAGGTCAAGTCCCTCTCGGCAGGCAACAGGGCAGATGCAGGGGGGTCACCCTCTGGCTCCTCTCTGCCTCAGCCAGGTGCTGCTACATGCCTCCTGCTTTCAGCCTGATGGCTGGGACTGGTCCAGTAGTGCTGCCCATCAGCACAAAGAAAGGACACGGGGACAGAAACAGTTTCAGGGGGGTGGGGGGCGTACCGTGACCTCTGCCCTCATCCCACTCACATCTGGAGGGAGGGGATTCAGGGTCCTTCCATTTATACTCTTGTTTCTCTGACTAAAACAACAACAACAACAACACTCCACAAAGACTTCTTGGATACCAAATCCCAGAGAAAGAATGTATTTAAGAAGTCTTGTTACTGGGGTACCTGGGTGGCTCAGTCAGTTAAGCATCTGCCTTCAGCTCATGATCCCAGGGCTGGGATTGAATCCCACATTGGGTTCTCTGCTCAGAGGGAAGCCTGATTCTCCTCCTCCCTCTGAATGCCTGCCTACTTGTGCTCTCTTTCTCTGTCAAAAAAAAAAAAAAAAAGACGAAGAAGAAGTCTTGTTACTGCAACTTTTTTTCATGACTTTGATTTAATTTGCAGAGCACCCAAGCAATGGGCGAAAGCAGGCACGGAAGTCCTGGCAGGATCCCTGGGCAAATGGAGCCTGAGGAGCCATCATGGGATGCTCTGAGCAGCCTTCTGAAAACCCGCCAAAATGGAGACAGAGCAACTGGCCAGTGTTGGAAGAAAGGCTCTGCTGAATGCACAGCAAACATCTTTATTCTGCAAACTTACTCAATATGAAGCAAGCACTAAAGTGATGGGCTTTTGGTTGTTCATGGAGCTCTAGGGCCCCAGGAGAGAGGCTGCTCTAGGGCCCCAGGAGAGAGGCTGCCCAAGCCCAGGGAGCAGAATGAGAGGCAGGAATCTGTCCATCAGCTCACACGAAGCTGTATCTGTCATGAGTCGACGCTGGGGCAGCTCAGCTCTGTGGAGCCCACTCAGGCGTCTAAGGAGTGGCTGCACGTTAGCTAGTCTCGCTGAGGCCCTGGCCGGCTACACGCCAGCCTGCTCGCCAGCCTGCTGGTCTGTGCTCAGCTCTGCCCCACATGCGTTTTGTCCTCCTGAACCAGCAGGCTCTTCTCAGGATCCCAGCAGGGGCAAGCAAGACTGGACAGCTCTTTCAAATTTGTGGTGGCATTTTCCCCCTAATATTTTTCTTCTTTTATGATTTATTTGAGAGAGAAAGAGAGAGCATGAAAGGAAGGAGGGTCAGGGGAAGAAGCAGACACCCCACTGAGCAGGGAGCCTAACAAAGGGCTCAATGCTGGGACTCCAGGATCACGACCTGAGCTGAAGGCAGACATTTAACCAACGGAGCCACCCAGGCACCCCTGTCTACTGATATTTCATTTGCCAAAGCACCTTGGATGACCAAGCCCAAAGTTCAAAATAAAGCAGTATAATCCACCCATGGAGGTGGGAGAAGGACAGGCAGTATTTCAAACAGTCCTCTAACCTCCTCCAGGACACAGCACGTTGGGCCTGGGGCCGCCAGGCAGCACCCACAGCCCAGACCTGCCTGTGTCTGCTGCTGGTCGGGAGGTCCTGGCTCCCATTGCCCCATCAGGGGACGTGATGACTCCTGGTCCACTTGGTAAGTCGTGTTGTTTCCCTCTGGTGACGATTCAATAAACATAAGGCATTTTTGCCAGGTCCTTCCCACTGCCACAGGCTCTGCCGCCTCCAGGTCCCCAAACTAGTTCACAGCAGGGGGTGAGGATTACAAGTGTCTTCCTCAGCAGCGGGATGACCACTCACACGTCTGAGACGTTCCCAGCCTCATCAGACCATCCCACTGAGGACAGTTTTCCGAGTGTGCCCTGCGTGTGAATGTGAAAGCTCATTACAGCCCGATCCCTCACTGTGAGTAAACACATCACACATTACTGTTCAGTAGGAGTTTGTGGAGGGACAATTTTTCTTTCTTAGAATCCTCTGATCAAAGATCTAATCCTCATATCGCAGTCATAAGAAATCCGTATGTCGTAATTTGGTGTTTGTTAGAGCGGTTGTAACTTGCTTGTTAAGTGTGGAGAAAAGCATTTCAGCCCCAGAAGCCTGGTGTCTTCAGAAAGTCAACTGAGAACACTCCCCTCCAACTGCCTTCCAGATTCAATTTCCAGTGTGGTAAGGGGCCGCAACTTGTAAGCCAGAACGCCTTGTGGCTCACCATCGCTCCTTCCTCTCTCTCCTGGCCAGGGTCCATCCCAGTCTCAAACCCAAAGCGAAGGGCCAAGGCTGGGGAATCCCACCAGAAAGGGTAAGGAACTGGGACTCACAGGTCAGTCCAGCCCGGGGCCCTTACAGACGACCACCTGACACGTGGAGAGAGGTATGCACAGGTCAGGAAGCAGGCACTGGTGGGCATGATCTAGCAAACCTCGAGGACCATGATTACCCCTGGGGCCAGCTGCACTGTTCTGCAAATGGTTAAATAAAAAAAGGCGTGGCTGATGTACCCAGCAATGCTGAATGCAACTTCCAGAAATGTTTTAAAGAAATGGAAAATAAACAAAGAGATGACCCCCTCAGAGCTCTTCACTGTTGGAATTTCTAAAGATATACATGAAGAAAGATGAGCAGGCTGAGAAGAAAAGTTCAAAGTACAATGAGGTATAGGGATTAAAGAAAACGGTATGCCTGGGGTAGGACTAAGTAACTTTTCCATGACAGTGATACCCAAGGAGGAAGTACCAAAAGGAAACAGAGCTAAAAGCTGTATATTCATAACCTATACGCCAGAGAGCAATGACTGGCATTCATAATCATAATTTAGTAGACAGAAGTATTAATGGATTCAGTTTAATAGATAAAATGCACGTGGTTAAAGTGGACGTGATCTGGAACAAGAGACACAGGGTGCTTATCTTACAAACAGGCAGAGGAAGAACAAGAATGAGAAAATTCGGGGCGCCTGGGTTGCTCAGTGGGCTAAGCCTCTGCCTTCAGCTCAGATCATGATCCCAGGGTCCTGGGATCAAGCCCCACATCAGGCTCTCTGCTCAGCAGGGAGCCTGCTTCTCCCTCTCTCTCTGCCTGCCTCTCTGCCTACTTGTGATCTCTGTCTGTCAAATAAATAAATAAATCTTAAAAAAAAAAAGAATGAGAAAATTCTCGAGGACGTAAGGTGCTCTAATTCTGCGCGTGCACACACACACACACACACACACACGTACATTTCTGTATGTGTTTAAAATATCTTTAGAAGGTCTACCAAAACCAGCCTTGTCTCCGGGGAGAACTGGGCAGTCATAGGTCAGTGTGCTGTGCGGGGAGAGTGGCGTCCATGCAAAGGACACACAGGCTCCCCGTGAGAGGAGAGATCCCACAACTCTGCCAGCCATGAGCTTAGAGTTAACTCAAGGAGAAACAGCCCCTCCCAAGAGAAAACAGGCTCATGGGGGAGCTGGCCTCGCAGCAGGGGCACCTGCGCATATTTATGGTGCTGGGAAAAAGCCAGGGGAAGACTGACTCCAAGAGGGGCGGCGGCATCTCTGAGGGACAGAGGTGAGGTGGCAGGACTCTGGGCCAGCACCTGTGATACAAGCCTGTCTTTGTTCTCAGCTACTGCTCCTTCTGTACCCAGTTTTTAAACATTTGGAGTATCTCCTTGGAGGGAGAAAAGAAAGGGCTCTGGAGGTCCTAGGCTGTAGAAAGATGGAGATCCGGAAGGGGGTGTAGACAACCGAGATGAGCTTTAGAAAAACCCTGCCCAGGTGAGCAGTGAGGAGGGCAGAGCTTTGTCACTGCCTAGCCCGAGTGGGCAGGAGCACGTGTCCATCCTGGGGCTGAAGAGGCGTGGGAAAGCTGGACTTCAGGGTCACACCTGTGACGGGGCAGGTGGCCTCACGAGGAACAACAGTCATCCCACTGCCATGTTTGGGCTGGACTGCATGGTCCTTCCATCCCAGTGAGCTAATGCCTTTCTCCACCTGTGGGCCCTGAAAGGGCAAAACTGCCTTCATAAAATCACAGACACCGACGCTGGCCCCAGAACAGACCAGTCAGTTATGGAAAGCTGTCCTGCTTGGGAAATTTTGCTTATCAGGCTTCTCCTGAGGCCCGGCAATTTCCAGCACAGAGAGCA
>NW_022633926.1:0-4661 GCF_010015895.1 Lontra canadensis
TTGCTGACTTGACCCCAAATATTCGTTTATATCTTTCACAACGACTGTGAGCCATTAGTTTTCTCCTTGTATTTTCAGTTGGAATCTACTCATTATTGTTATAAAAGAGCATTGATTTCTGAGCATCATGCTTTGTTGGTGTTGATTGGGTCTTCTAAATGAGCAATGATTTCTTATTTTTCTTTAAGATTTTATTTATTTATTTGACAGACAGAGATCACAAGTAGGCAGAGAGGCAGGCAGAGAGAGGAAGGGAAGCAGGCTCCCTGCTGAGCAGAGAGCCCGATGCGGGACTCGATCCCAGGACCCTGAGATCATGACCTGAGCCGAAGGCAGCAGCTTAACCCACTGAGCCACCCAGGCGCCCCAATGATTTCTTATTTTTGAGATAACATTTGTTGTTCCCATGGGCACCTGATTAAAATGACTAGGTAGACACAAGTGTTTTTCAAAGCCAATTTAAAGGATGTAACTGATATAATAATCTTTTAACTCAACAAAACACATCTCTTTCCTTTTAAAAACAATAGTAACCAGTCCATGGTAAATTTAAGTGTGACTTTATCTGAGGAGTTAATTTTTTCAGCTTTTATCTGAAAGAGTGGCACAATACAAACATCATACATCATTTACATGCCATGCTCACATCTGCATACCGCTTTCATAGTTCACCCAGCTACTCTCTCCACATCTGTAAGTATGTGTTGTACTAGTTTCATGACCAAGGTATTTTGACATTCTGTGATTCTTGTTTTTACTGTTGCTACTGAACAGAGTTTCTTTTTTTTAATACATTTTTAAAATTAAATTAAATTAAATTTTTTGGTGTATGCGTTCCAAAATTCATTGTTTATGCATCTGACCCAGTGCCCCTTGCAATGCGTGCCCTTAACACCCACCAGAGTTTCTTTTTGAATACTAAAATTTTATTTAGAAAATAAATCCAAAAACCTTTAAAATTAGGTATGTCTTTTGGGTTTAAGACAACGGGCTAAGAATTTTTATAACTACTACTACAAATTATTACCTAATACATGTTTTTGTGTTTTTTAATTTTAGCACAACAGAATTTACTGAAATGTTGATTGCCTGACTCATTTGGCTGTCTGATTATCTGTTAGGTAGCCTGTAATATCTTAAGGAAAATGCTACATCTTTCAAGCAGATATATGTTTCCAGTTTCTCCTAAAGTACAAAGCAATAAAAAAATAACTACCCCTTAGTGTTTACTGAAGAATCTAGTGAGTATATAAATTGATGCTTTGAAATAAATTGGGTTATCTGATCTTTATTTTCAAGACATTTTCTTTCACTTCATAAATTGATATTTACTGCTAAAAATAAAATAAGAGAACATATGCATTTTGATAAGTTTGAGTTATGGTGCTCAGCACTTAGTTAGTCAGGCTGGCTTCAACTTTAATCACCTGAGATCAATTCATTTGGATTTAATAAAAAAAATCTACCATTTAAAGCTGAATAATTTGTAACAATATGGATGAACCTGAGGACATCATGCTATGTGAAATAAGCCAGATGCAGAAAGAAATCCTGCATGATATCACCTCTATGTGGAACTTAAGGCAGAGGGAGAGGCAGTTTTCCCACTGAGCAGGAGCCGGATGCGGGACTCAATCCCAGGACCCTGAGATCATGACCTGAGCTGAAGGCAGATGCTTAATGACTGAGCCACCCAGGTGTCCCTTGTATCTGTTTTATTAACCTTAGCATAATGTCTTCCAGGTTTATACATGTTGTCACAAATGACAGTATTTCCTACCTTTCTAAGGCTGGATAATATTCTATTGTTTGTGTATACCATATATTTTAGTCCATTTTTCTGTCAACAAACACTTAGCTTACCTTAATATCTTAGCTATTGTGAATAATGTTCAGTGAACGTGGAAGTGCAGATATTTTTGTTTCTATTTCAGGTGAAATGTATTGAAGTTTCCATGGGTTGCTTTACAAAGCCTTGACCTTATACAAGAAAATTAATAAGGAGAAAAGCGTTGTTGCAGAGAAGAGAAATGAGATTAGCCAGCATTAAAGATACCAAGAACCTTAGAATTTGTGAACATAATAATAGATATATAATATACCAAAAGAGTATAGTCCTCACTTATTCATTACCTAATTTAAGTCAAAAACTGAATACCCTACATAATCTCGGAAAACATTATAATCTCCAATTGCAAGAATAAAGAAAGGGAATCAGAAAATTTAAGTGGCTTACTCAAGACCACATAGCTAGTGGGTGATAAAGTTAGGAATTGAATTGGGATCCAAAACCCGTATTTATTCTGTTTATTACACCAGCTCTTGTCAGAGAGCACACATCAGTAGTGATATTAGTAATGATATTAAAATAAACTCCCACTGTGGACTATTAGAGATGGTAGATTGACTTTGTACACATCACTTGTCAGTTTAGACTGAACATAAATAGGTAAAACTCAATAAGGTTTTAGAAACAAGAATAAAATAAAGAGAGAAAAGTGAGTCTTGCTTAAGATCCCAAGTTTTTGACTGGAGCACAGCTGGGTAAAATCCAGGAGATGCCTGTGTCAGCTAACTATCAGTAGTTCTCTAGAGCATTCTGTTTTAGCAAACCTGATTTTAGATAAATTGGAATAGATTATCAGTAATACTTTGTGTAGGCTGTTGAACAAGAACCATGATTCTAAATAGAGAATGGACAGAAAGGTCACCTTATTAGAGGAAAATTCTCTAGGCTCAGGACTGCAACAATGGGACTCAGTCTAGTGGGACATGATGAATGAAAAGCAGACGATGTTAATCTTTCCTCATTCTCCTCTTGTCCTTCTCCTTTTCACCATGGAAAATATGGTGCCTCTAACCCTATCTGATACCTTTTAAGGAAGATAAGCATTTTGCAAAAATGTTCCAGGAAAAGTGAAGCATTTTATGGGAGATAGGCTAGGTGTATGGAAGGAGGAAATTTAAAAGGACAACCCAGAAAAATGGAAAGATCTGAAAAAACGAAGGAGTCTCTCTTTGATAGAACATTTTCCTAACTTACAATATTGCTTAGCATATAAAGTTTAGCTTCTCTATGCTAAAGGTGATTGGACTTTACTAGAGGGCAGATGCTTTGAACAGCAGAGGTAATATAAATGAGGTGCTCATTAGAGAGGGTTGTAAGGAAAATGACATTTTATTTTATTTTTTTAAAGATTTATTTTTCATTTATTTGGCAGAGAGAGAGATCAGAAGTAGGCAGAGAGGCAGGCAGAGAGAGAGAGAGAAAGAGGCGGAAGCAGGCTCCCTGCCTAGCAGAAAGCCCAATGCGGGGCTTGATCCCAGGACCCTGAGATCATGACCCGATCCGAAGGCAGAGGCTTAACCCACTGAGCCACTCAGGCACCCCGGAAAATGATATTTTAAAGAAAAAAGAAAATCACAATAGGGAAGAGAATCTGTACGATTTTCTCACAATTAGAGATTCTATAGAAATCTCTGATACAGACATCTGTAACTTGAGTCAAGCAAAATGGAGGCAGTGGTGCTTTTGTACACCAGAGGGTGTATTAAAATTGTTCATTCTTTGTCCACCATCTTTTGGGATTTCTAAATACTTTTCAGAACTCTTTCATTCACTCGTTCTGTCATCTCATTGATCATATGAATATCTTTCAAGACTGCACCTTGTCTCTTCTAATGTCATTCTGGAACCCAAAGATCTGATATAAGCTGGAAGTTTCTACTTGAAGTATCATTTATAAGCCAACTGAGAACCATTTTAAGATTGGAATAAAACTTTTCAAACTTCCCATTCTTTATTTCCAACCCTAAATTCTTTGTTCTATGAAGTCTGACATTTCTGTTGAGGTAGAAACTGGTGCAAATTAGGATGAGCACGACCTAGTGTTTCTTAACTTATGCTTTGGGTGGTTGTCCTCCAATGTTAGCTTGCTGAGGAACTTTTGGACTTCATTTAGAACAATTCTCATTAAAAATCAATGTCATATTGGGACACAAATGTTCTAAAATGTTGTTTAATGGCTCCTAAAGAAAATTTATTCATTAAGAAAACTCCTTTCTTTTTACCTACTAAAGAGTATAGATTTTTGAGACTATTATAACCTACGGTATACAGTAAGTACTATTTAGACAACAAAAATAAAAGGATATATGCATATCTGTATATTTTATTGCAATACATACAGTTTATGTATATAAACTTTTATATATAAATTTATATATTATATATAGTTTATTAGTAAATATGGCATATATATTATAGTATATAGTTTATTATAATTTTAGGACACATGGACAATGTAAAATTGAATACAAAAAGTTATTCTTATACTTTCTTGAAGAAACAGTTCACAGTTTTAGTGTGTTGGACACCAATATTCTAGAGAAAGAGCTTTGTCAGCCAGTTGATTTTTCACACTTGAACCCAAAGGAAACAGGAGCTGTGTGTCAATAACAGAAAACATGATTTCCTATGTTCCTTGCAGAGCACAGCCTTTGTAAGGCATGTACCTCCTACAGATCAGAATTAGGAAACATATCAAAGAGCAGCAACAAACATAGCTTCTGAGGCATGTCATCAATCATACTCCATTTACACTCTGGAAATAACTCCGCTGGTAGTCACCTCTGTTTTCAGAGGTCAAGTGGAGTACTCT
>NW_022633927.1:0-4659 GCF_010015895.1 Lontra canadensis
CTTTCTGAACCTCTTTATATCCCCTTCCCCCCACCTCACGATTTGGGATCTCTTCTGATTTGGCTAAAGCATATTTTCCTGGGGTTGTTGCCACACTTTTAGTATTTCACTTGTTCCTTCATATATTCTTATCTGGACAAAATGACAAGGCAGAAAAATTCACCACAAAAAAAGAACAAGAGGCAGTACCAAAGGCTAGGGACCTAATCAATACAGACATTGGTAATATGTCAGATCTAGAGTTCAGAATGACGATTCTCAAGGTTCTAGCCGGGCTCGAAAAAGGCATGGAAGATATTAGAGAAACCCTCTCGGGAGATATAAAAGCCCTTTCTGGAGAAATAAAAGAACTAAAATCTAATCAAGGTGAAATCAAAAAAGCTATTAATGAGGTACAATCAAAAATGGAGGCTGTCACTGCTAGGATAAATGAAGCAGAAGAGAGAATTAGCGATATAGAAGACCAAATGACAGAGAATAAAGAAGCTGAGCAAAAGAGGGACAAACAGCTACTGGACCACGAGGGCAGAATTCGAGAGATAAATGACACCATAAGACGAAACTACATTAGAATAATTGGGATTCCAGAAGAGAAAGAAAGAGAAAGGGGAGCAGAAGGTATATTGGAGAGAATTATTGGAGAAAATTTCCCTAATATGGCAAAGGGAACAAGCATCAAAATCCAGGAGGTGCAGAGAACCCCCCTCAAAATCAATAAGAATAGGTCCACACCCCATCACCTAATAGTCAAATTTACAAGTCTTAGTGACAAAGAGAAAATCCTGAAAGCAGCCCAGGAAAAGAAGTCTGTAACATACAATGGTAAAAATATTAGATGGCAGCAGACTTATCCACAGAGACCTGGCAGGCCAGGAAGAGCTGGCATGATATATTCAGAGCACTAAACGAGAAAAACATGCAGTCAAGAATACTATATCCAGCTAGGCTATCATTGAAAATAGAAGGAGAGATAAAAAGCTTCCAGGACAAACAAAAACTGAAAGAATTTGCAAACACCAAACCACTCTACAGGAAATATTGAAAGGGGTCCTCTAAGCAAAGAGAGACCCTAAAACTAGTAGATCAGAAAGGAACAGAAACAATATACAATAACAGTCACCTTACAGGCAATACAATGGCACTAAATTCATATCTCTCAATAGTTACCCTGAATGTTAATGGGCTAAATGCCCCAATCAAAAGACACAGGGTATCAGAATGGATAAAAAACCAAAACCCATCTATATGTTGCCTACAAGAAACTCATTTTAAACCCGAAGACACCTTCAGATTTAAAGTGAGGGGGTGGAAAAGAATTTACTATGCTAACGGACATCAGAGGAAAGCAGGAGTGGCAATCCTTATATCAGATCAATTAGATTTTAAGCCAAAGACTATAATAAGAGATGAGGAAGGACACTATATCATACTCAAAGGATCTGTCCAACAAGAAGATCTAACAATTGTAAATATCTATGCCCCTAACGTGGGAGCAGCCAACTACATAAACCAATTAATAACAAAATCAAAGAAACACATCAACAATAATACAATAATAGTAGGGGACTTTAACACTCCCCTCACTGAAATGGACAGATCATCCAAGCAAAAGATCAACAAGGAAATAAAGGCCTTAAATGACACACTGGACCAGATGGATATCACAGATATATTCAGAACATTTCATCCCAAAGCAACAGAATACACATTCTTCTCTAGTGCCCATGGAACATTCTCCAGAATAGATCACATCCTCGGTCCTAAATCAGGTCTCAACCGGTATCAAAAGATTGGGATCACTCCCTGCATATTTTCAGACCACAATGCTCTGAAGCTAGAACTCAATCGCAAGAGGAAATTTGGAAAGAACCCAAATACGTGGAGACTAAACAGCATCCTTCTAAAGAATGAATGGGTCAACCAGGAAATTAAAGAAGAATTGAAAAAATTCATGGAAACAAATGATAATGAAAACACAACGGTTCAAAATCTGTGGGACACAGCAAAGGCAGTCCTGAGAGGGAAATATATAACGGTACAAGGCTTTCTCAAGAAACAAGAAAGGTCTCAGGTACACAACCTAACCCTACACCTAAAAGAGCTGGAGAAAGAACAAGAAAGAAACCCTAAACCCAGCAGGAGAAGAGAAATCATAAAGATCAGAGCAGAAATCAATGAAATAGAAACCAAGAAAACAATAGAACAAATCAACGAAACTAGGAGCTGGTTCTTTGAAAGAATTAATAAGATTGATAAACCCCTGGCCAGACTTATCAAAAAGAAAAGAGAAAGGACCCAAATCAATAAAATCATGAATGAAAGAGGAGAGATCACAACGAACACCAAAGAAATATAGACAATCATAAGAACATATTATGAGCAACTCTATGTCAACAAATTTGACAATCTGGAAGAAATGGATGCATTCCTAGAGACATATAAACTACCACAACTGAACCAGGTAGAAATAGAAAGCCTGAACAGACCCATAACCAGGAAGGAGATTGAAACAGTCATCAAAAATCTCCAAACAAACAAAAGCCCAGGGCCAGACGGCTTCCCGGGGGAATTCTACCAAACATTTAAGGAAGAACTAATTCCTATTCTCCTGAAACTGTTCCAAAAAATAGAAATGGAAGGAAAACTTCCCAACTCATTTTATGAGGCCAGCATCACCTTGATCCCTAAACCAGACAAGGATCCCATCAAAAAAGAGAACTACAGACCAATATCCTTGATGAACACAGATGCAAAAATTCTCACCAAAATACTAGCCAATAGGATTCAACAGTACATTAAAAGGATTATTTACCACGACCAAGTGGGATTTATTCCAGGGCTGCAAGGTTGGTTCAACATCCGCAAATCAATCAATGGGATACAACACATTAATAAAAGAAAGAACAAGAACCATATGATACTCTCCATAGATGCTGAAAAAGCATTTGATAAAGTACAGCATCCCTTCCTGATCAAAACTCTTCAAAGTGTAGGGATAGAGGGCACATACCTCAATATTATCAAAGCCATCTATGAAAAACCCATCGCAAATATCATTCTCAATGGAGAAAAACTGAAAGCTTTTCCACTAAGGTCAGGAACATGGCAGGGATGTCCGTTATCACCACTGCTATTCAACATAGTACTAGAAGTCCTAGCCTCAGCAATCAGACAACAAAAGGAAATTAAAGGCATCCAAATCGGCAAAGAAAAAGTCAAACTATCACTCTTCGCAGATGATATGATACTATATTTGCAAAAACCAAAAGACTCCACTCCAAAACTGCTAGAACTCGTACAGGAATTCAGTAAAGTGTCAGGATATAAAATCAATGCACAGAAATCAGTTGCATTTCTCTACACCAACAACAAGACAGAAGAAAGAGAAATTAAGGAGTCAATCCCATTTACAAGTGCACCCAAAAGTATAAGATACCTAGGGATAAACCTAACCAAAGAGACTAAGAATCTATACACAGAAAACTATAAAGTACTCATGAAAGACATTGAGGAAGACACAAAGAAATGGAAAAATGTTCCATGCTCCTGGATTGGAAGAATAAATATTGTGAAAATGTCTATGCTACCTAAAGCCATCTACACATTTAATGCAATTCCTATCAAAGTACCATCCATTTTTTTCAAAGAAATGGAACAAATAATCCTAAAATTTATAGGGAACCAGAAAAGACCTCGAATAGCCAAAGGAATATTGAAAAAGAAAGCCAAAGTTGGTGGCATCACAATCCCGGACTTCAAGCTCTACTACAAAGCTGTCATCATCAAGACAGCATGGTACTGGCCCAAAAACAGACACATAGATCAATGGAACAGAATAGAGAGCCCAGAAATAGACCCTCAGCTCTATGGTCAACTAATCTTCGACAAAGCAGGAAAGAATGTCAATGGAAAAAAAGACAGCCTCTTCAATAAATGGTGTTGGGAAAACTGGACAGCCACATGCAGAAAAATGAAATTGGACCATTTCCTTACACCACACACGAAAATAGACTCAAAATGGATGAAGGACCTCAATGTGAGAAAGGAATCCATCAAAATCCTTGAGGAGAACACAGGCAGCAACCTCTTCGACCTCAGCCGCAGCAACATTTTCCTAGGAACATCGCCAAAGGCAAGGGAAGCAAGGGCAAAAATGAACTATTGGGATTTTATCAAGATCAAAAGCTTTTGCACAGCAAAGGAAACAGTTAACAAAACCAAAAGACAACTGACAGAATGGGAGAAGATATTTGCAAACGACATATCAGATAAAGGGCTAGTGTCCAAAATCTATAAAGAACTTAGCAAACTCAACACCTAAAGAACAAGTAATCCAATCAAGAAATGGGCAGAAGACATGAACAGACATTTCTGCAAAGAAGACATCCAGATGGCCAACAGACACGTGAAAAAGTGCTCCATATCACTCGGCATCAGGGAAATACAAATCAAAACCACAATGAGATACCACCTCACACCAGTCGGAATGGCTAAAATTAACAAGTCAGGAAATGACAGATGCTGGCGAGGATGCAGAGAAAGGGGAACCCTCCTACACTGTTGGTGGGAATGCAAGCTGGTGCAACCACTCTGGAAAACCGCGTGGAGGTTCCTCAAAATGTTGAAAATAGAACTACCCTATGACCCAGCAATTGCACT